>NW_027365075.1:0-142722 GCF_046119375.1 Phyllobates terribilis | reverse complement strand
AAAAAATCAATGAATATTGTAAATGCACAAACAGTAATTTCTCCGCATTGCAAGGTGCAAGTCTGAAATTTTTTGCTTTTTCCTGCTCCTCTTAGCATGATAAAGAAGATTCAAAGAGAGTGAGATGCCAGCTCCTTTCATTCAGTCAGTAGCTTCAAACATTTCTGGTATATGAATAACATGATGTTTTTCAATGGCAAAAATCAATGAATATTGTAAATGCACAAACAGTAATTTCTCCGCATTGCAAGGTGCAATTCTGAAATTTTTTGCTTTTTCCTGCTCCTCTTAGCATGATAAAGAAGATTCAAAGAGAGTGAGATGCCAGCTCCTTTCATTCAGTCAGTAGCTTCAAACATTTCTGGACGTTTTTCAATGGCAAAAATCAATGAATATTGTAAATGCACAAACAGTAATATCTCCACATTGCAAGGTGCAATTCTGAAATTTTTTGCTTTTTCCTGTTAATCCTAGCATGATAAAGAAGATTCAAAGAGAGTGAGATGCCAGCTCCTTTCATTCAGTCAGTAGCTTCAAACATTTCTGGTATATGAAAAACATGTTTTTCAATGGCAAAAATCAATGAATATTGTAAATGCACAAACAGTAATATCTCCACATTGCAAGGTGCAATTCTGAAATTTTTTGCTTTTTCCTGTTAATCCTAGCATGATAAAGAAGATTCAAAGAGAGTGAGATGCCAGCTCCTTTCATTCAGTCAGTAGCTTCAAACATTTCTGGTATATGAAAAACATGTTTTTCAATGGCAAAAATCAATGAATATTGTAAATGCACAAACAGTAATATCTCCACATTGCAAGGTGCAATTCTGAAATTTTTTGCTTTTTCCTGCTAATCCTAGCATGATAAAGAAGATTCAAAGAGAGTGAGATGCCAGCTCCTTTCATTCAGTCAGTAGCTTCAAACATTTCTGGACGTTTTTCAATGGCAAAAATCAATGAATATTGTAAATGCACAAACAGTAATATCTCCACATTGCAAGGTGCAATTCTGAAATTTTTTGCTTTTTCCTGTTAATCCTAGCATGATAAAGAAGATTCAAAGAGAGTGAGATGCCAGCTCCTTTCATTCAGTCAGTAGCTTCAAACATTTCTGGTATATGAAAAACATGTTTTTCAATGGCAAAAATCAATGAATATTGTAAATGCACAAACAGTAATATCTCCACATTGCAAGGTGCAATTCTGAAATTTTTTGCTTTTTCCTGCTAATCCTAGCATGATAAAGAAGATTCAAAGAGAGTGAGATGCCAGCTCCTTTCATTCAGTCAGTAGCTTCAAACATTTCTGGTATATGAAAAACATGTTTTTCAATGGCAAAAGTCAATGAATATTGTAAATGCACAAACAGTAATATCTCCACATTGCAAGGTGCAATTCTGAAATTTTTGCTTTTTCCTGCTAATCCTAGCATGATAAAGAAGATTCAAAGAGAGTGAGATGCCAGCTCCTTTCATTCAGTCAGTAGCTTCAAACATTTCTGGACGTTTTTCAATGGCAAAAATCAATGAATATTGTAAATGCACAAACAGTAATATCTCCACATTGCAAGGTGCAATTCTGAAATTTTTTGCTTTTTCCTGTTAATCCTAGCATGATAAAGAAGATTCAAAGAGAGTGAGATGCCAGCTCCTTTCATTCAGTCAGTAGCTTCAAACATTTCTGGTATATGAAAAAATGTTTTTCAATGGCAAAAATCAATGAATATTGTAAATGCACAAACAGTAATATCTCCACATTGCAAGGTGCAATTCTGAAATTTTTTGCTTTTTCCTGCTAATCCTAGCATGATAAAGAAGATTCAAAGAGTGAGATGCCAGCTCCTTTCATTCAGTCAGTAGCTTCAAACATTTCTGGTATATGAAAAACATGTTTTTCAATGGCAAAAATCAATGAATATTGTAAATGCACAAACAGTAATATCTCCACATTGCAAGGTGCAATTCTGAAATTTTTTGCTTTTTCCTGCTAATCCTAGCATGATAAAGAAGATTCAAAGAGAGTGAGATGCCAGCTCCTTTCATTCAGTCAGTAGCTTCAAACATTTCTGGACGTTTTTCAATGGCAAAAATCAATGAATATTGTAAATGCACAAACAGTAATATCTCCACATTGCAAGGTGCAATTCTGAAATTTTTTGCTTTTTCCTGCTAATCCTAGCATGATAAAGAAGATTCAAAGAGAGTGAGATGCCAGCTCCTTTCATTCAGTCAGTAGCTTCAAACATTTCTGGACGTTTTTCAATGGCAAAAATCAATGAATATTGTAAATGCACAAACAGTAATATCTCCACATTGCAAGGTGCAATTCTGAAATTTTTTGCTTTTTCCTGCTAATCCTAGCATGATAAAGAAGATTCAAAGAGAGTGAGATGCCAGCTCCTTTCATTCAGTCAGTAGCTTCAAACATTTCTGGTATATGAAAAACATGTTTTTCAATGGCAAAAATCAATGAATATTGTAAATGCACAAACAGTAATATCTCCACATTGCAAGGTGCAATTCTGAAATTTTTTGCTTTTTCCTGCTAATCCTAGCATGATAAAGAAGATTCAAAGAGAGTGAGATGCCAGCTCCTTTCATTCAGTCAGTAGCTTCAAACATTTCTGGTATATGAAAAACATGTTTTTCAATGGCAAAAATCAATGAATATTGTAAATGCACAAACAGTAATATCTCCACATTGCAAGGTGCAATTCTGAAATTTTTTGCTTTTTCCTGTTAATCCTAGCATGATAAAGAAGATTCAAAGAGAGTGAGATGCCAGCTCCTTTCATTCAGTCAGTAGCTTCAAACATTTCTGGACGTTTTTCAATGGCAAAAATCAATGAATATTGTAAATGCACAAACAGTAATATCTCCACATTGCAAGGTGCAATTCTGAAATTTTTTGCTTTTTCCTGTTAATCCTAGCATGATAAAGAAGATTCAAAGAGAGTGAGATGCCAGCTCCTTTCATTCAGTCAGTAGCTTCAAACATTTCTGGTATAGAAAAACATGTTTTTCAATGGCAAAAATCAATGAATATTGTAAATGCACAAACAGTAATATCTCCACATTGCAAGGTGCAATTCTGAAATTTTTTGCTTTTTCCTGCTAATCCTAGCATGATAAAGAAGATTCAAAGAGAGTGAGATGCCAGCTCCTTTCATTCAGTCAGTAGCTTCAAACATTTCTGGTATATGAAAAACATGTTTTTCAATGGCAAAAATCAATGAATATTGTAAATGCACAAACAGTAATATCTCCACATTGCAAGGTGCAATTCGGAAATTTTTTGCTTTTTCCTGCTAATCCTAGCATGATAAAGAAGATTCAAAGAGAGTGAGATGCCAGCTCCTTTCATTCAGTCAGTAGCTTCAAACATTTCTGGTATATGAATAACATGATGTTTTTCAATGGCAAAAATCAATGAATATTGTAAATGCACAAACAGTAATATCTCCACATTGCAAGGTGCAATTCTGAAATTTTTTGCTTTTTCCTGCTAATCCTAGCATGATAAAGAAGATTCAAAGAGAGTGAGATGCCAGCTCCTTTCATTCAGTCAGTAGCTTCAAACATTTCTGGACGTTTTTCAATGGCAAAAATCAATGAATATTGTAAATGCACAAACAGTAATATCTCCACATTGCAAGGTGCAATTCTGAAATTTTTTGCTTTTTCCTGTTAATCCTAGCATGATAAAGAAGATTCAAAGAGAGTGAGATGCCAGCTCCTTTCATTCAGTCAGTAGCTTCAAACATTTCTGGTATATGAAAAACATGTTTTTCAATGGCAAAAATCAATGAATATTGTAAATGCACAAACAGTAATATCTCCACATTGCAAGGTGCAATTCTGAAATTTTTTGCTTTTTCCTGCTAATCCTAGCATGATAAAGAAGATTCAAAGAGAGTGAGATGCCAGCTCCTTTCATTCAGTCAGTAGCTTCAAACATTTCTGGTATATGAAAAACATGTTTTTCAATGGCAAAAATCAATGAATATTGTAAATGCACAAACAGTAATATCTCCACATTGCAAGGTGCAATTCTGAAATTTTTTGCTTTTTCCTGCTAATCCTAGCATGATAAAGAAGATTCAAAGAGAGTGAGATGCCAGCTCCTTTCATTCAGTCAGTAGCTTCAAACATTTCTGGACGTTTTTCAATGGCAAAAATCAATGAATATTGTAAATGCACAAACAGTAATATCTCCACATTGCAAGGTGCAATTCTGAAATTTTTTGCTTTTTCCTGTTAATCCTAGCATGATAAAGAAGATTCAAAGAGAGTGAGATGCCAGCTCCTTTCATTCAGTCAGTAGCTTCAAACATTTCTGGTATATGAAAAACATGTTTTTCAATGGCAAAAATCAATGAATATTGTAAATGCACAAACAGTAATATCTCCACATTGCAAGGTGCAATTCGGAAATTTTTTGCTTTTTCCAGCTAATCCTAGCATGATAAAGAAGATTCAAAGAGAGTGAGATGCCAGCTCCTTTCATTCAGTCAGTAGCTTCAAACATTTCTGGTATATGAATAACATGATGTTTTTCAATGGCAAAAATCAATGAATATTGTAAATGCACAAACAGTAATATCTCCACATTGCAAGGTGCAATTCTGAAATTTTTTGCTTTTTCCTGCTAATCCTAGCATGATAAAGAAGATTCAAAGAGAGTGAGATGCCAGCTCCTTTCATTCAGTCAGTAGCTTCAAACATTTCTGGACGTTTTTCAATGGCAAAAATCAATGAATATTGTAAATGCACAAACAGTAATATCTCCACATTGCAAGGTGCAATTCTGAAATTTTTTGCTTTTTCCTGTTAATCCTAGCATGATAAAGAAGATTCAAAGAGAGTGAGATGCCAGCTCCTTTCATTCAGTCAGTAGCTTCAAACATTTCTGGTATATGAAAAACATGTTTTTCAATGGCAAAAATCAATGAATATTGTAAATGCACAAACAGTAATATCTCCACATTGCAAGGTGCAATTCTGAAATTTTTTGCTTTTTCCTGCTAATCCTAGCATGATAAAGAAGATTCAAAGAGAGTGAGATGCCAGCTCCTTTCATTCAGTCAGTAGCTTCAAACATTTCTGGTATATGAAAAACATGTTTTTCAATGGCAAAAATCAATGAATATTGTAAATGCACAAACAGTAATATCTCCACATTGCAAGGTGCAATTCTGAAATTTTTTGCTTTTTCCTGCTAATCCTAGCATGATAAAGAAGATTCAAAGAGAGTGAGATGCCAGCTCCTTTCATTCAGTCAGTAGCTTCAAACATTTCTGGACGTTTTTCAATGGCAAAAATCAATGAATATTGTAAATGCACAAACAGTAATATCTCCACATTGCAAGGTGCAATTCGGAAATTTTTTGCTTTTTCCAGCTAATCCTAGCATGATAAAGAAGATTCAAAGAGAGTGAGATGCCAGCTCCTTTCATTCAGTCAGTAGCTTCAAACATTTCTGGTATATGAAAAACATGTTTTTCAATGGCAAAAATCAATGAATATTGTAAATGCACAAACAGTAATATCTCCACATTGCAAGGTGCAATTCTGAAATTTTTTGCTTTTTCCTGCTAATCCTAGCATGATAAAGAAGATTCAAAGAGAGTGAGATGCCAGCTCCTTTCATTCAGTCAGTAGCTTCAAACATTTCTGGACGTTTTTCAATGGCAAAAATCAATGAATATTGTAAATGCACAAACAGTAATATCTCCACATTGCAAGGTGCAATTCGGAAATTTTTTGCTTTTTCCAGCTAATCCTAGCATGATAAAGAAGATTCAAAGAGAGTGAGATGCCAGCTCCTTTCATTCAGTCAGTAGCTTCAAACATTTCTGGTATATGAATAACATGATGTTTTTCAATGGCAAAAATCAATGAATATTGTAAATGCACAAACAGTAATATCTCCACATTGCAAGGTGCAAATCTGAAATTTTTTGCTTTTTCCTGCTAATCCTAGCATGATAAAGAAGATTCAAAGAGAATGAGATGCCAGCTCCTTTCATTCAGTCAGTAGCTTCAAACATTTCTGGACGTTTTTCAATGGCAAAAATCAATGAATATTGTAAATGCACAAACAGTAATATCTCCACATTGCACGGTGCAATTCTGAAATTTTTTGCTTTTTCCTGTTAATCCTAGCATGATAAAGAAGATTCAAAGAGAGTGAGATGCCAGCTCCTTTCATTCAGTCAGTAGCTTCAAACATTTCTGGTATATGAAAAACATGTTTTTCAATGGCAAAAATCAATGAATATTGTAAATGCACAAACAGTAATATCTCCACATTGCAAGGTGCAATTCTGAAATTTTTTGCTTTTTCCTGTTAATCCTAGCATGATAAAGAAGATTCAAAGAGAGTGAGATGCCAGCTCCTTTCATTCAGTCAGTAGCTTCAAACATTTCTGGTATATGAAAAACATGTTTTTCAATGGCAAAAATCAATGAATATTGTAAATGCACAAACAGTAATATCTCCACATTGCAAGGTGCAATTCTGAAATTTTTTGCTTTTTCCTGCTAATCCTAGCATGATAAAGAAGATTCAAAGAGAGTGAGATGCCAGCTCCTTTCATTCAGTCAGTAGCTTCAAACATTTCTGGACGTTTTTCAATGGCAAAAATCAATGAATATTGTAAATGCACAAACAGTAATATCTCCACATTGCAAGGTGCAATTCTGAAATTTTTTGCTTTTTCCTGTTAATCCTAGCATGATAAAGAAGATTCAAAGAGAGTGAGATGCCAGCTCCTTTCATTCAGTCAGTAGCTTCAAACATTTCTGGTATATGAAAAACATGTTTTTCAATGGCAAAAATCAATGAATATTGTAAATGCACAAACAGTAATATCTCCACATTGCAAGGTGCAATTCTGAAATTTTTTGCTTTTTCCTGCTAATCCTAGCATGATAAAGAAGATTCAAAGAGAGTGAGATGCCAGCTCCTTTCATTCAGTCAGTAGCTTCAAACATTTCTGGTATATGAAAAACATGTTTTTCAATGGCAAAAATCAATGAATATTGTAAATGCACAAACAGTAATATCTCCACATTGCAAGGTGCAATTCGGAAATTTTTTGCTTTTTCCTGCTAATCCTAGCATGATAAAGAAGATTCAAAGAGAGTGAGATGCCAGCTCCTTTCATTCAGTCAGTAGCTTCAAACATTTCTGGTATATGAATAACATGATGTTTTTCAATGGCAAAAATCAATGAATATTGTAAATGCACAAACAGTAATATCTCCACATTGCAAGGTGCAATTCTGAAATTTTTTGCTTTTTCCTGCTAATCCTAGCATGATAAAGAAGATTCAAAGAGAGTGAGATGCCAGCTCCTTTCATTCAGTCAGTAGCTTCAAACATTTCTGGACGTTTTTCAATGGCAAAAATCAATGAATATTGTAAATGCACAAACAGTAATATCTCCACATTGCAAGGTGCAATTCTGAAATTTTTTGCTTTTTCCTGTTAATCCTAGCATGATAAAGAAGATTCAAAGAGAGTGAGATGCCAGCTCCTTTCATTCAGTCAGTAGCTTCAAACATTTCTGGTATATGAAAAACATGTTTTTCAATGGCAAAAATCAATGAATATTGTAAATGCACAAACAGTAATATCTCCACATTGCAAGGTGCAATTCTGAAATTTTTTGCTTTTTCCTGCTAATCCTAGCATGATAAAGAAGATTCAAAGAGAGTGAGATGCCAGCTCCTTTCATTCAGTCAGTAGCTTCAAACATTTCTGGTATATGAAAAACATGTTTTTCAATGGCAAAAATCAATGAATATTGTAAATGCACAAACAGTAATATCTCCACATTGCAAGGTGCAATTCTGAAATTTTTTGCTTTTTCCTGCTAATCCTAGCATGATAAAGAAGATTCAAAGAGAGTGAGATGCCAGCTCCTTTCATTCAGTCAGTAGCTTCAAACATTTCTGGACGTTTTTCAATGGCAAAAATCAATGAATATTGTAAATGCACAAACAGTAATATCTCCACATTGCAAGGTGCAATTCTGAAATTTTTTGCTTTTTCCTGTTAATCCTAGCATGATAAAGAAGATTCAAAGAGAGTGAGATGCCAGCTCCTTTCATTCAGTCAGTAGCTTCAAACATTTCTGGTATATGAAAAACATGTTTTTCAATGGCAAAAATCAATGAATATTGTAAATGCACAAACAGTAATATCTCCACATTGCAAGGTGCAATTCGGAAATTTTTTGCTTTTTCCAGCTAATCCTAGCATGATAAAGAAGATTCAAAGAGAGTGAGATGCCAGCTCCTTTCATTCAGTCAGTAGCTTCAAACATTTCTGGTATATGAATAACATGATGTTTTTCAATGGCAAAAATCAATGAATATTGTAAATGCACAAACAGTAATATCTCCACATTGCAAGGTGCAATTCTGAAATTTTTTGCTTTTTCCTGCTAATCCTAGCATGATAAAGAAGATTCAAAGAGAGTGAGATGCCAGCTCCTTTCATTCAGTCAGTAGCTTCAAACATTTCTGGACGTTTTTCAATGGCAAAAATCAATGAATATTGTAAATGCACAAACAGTAATATCTCCACATTGCAAGGTGCAATTCTGAAATTTTTTGCTTTTTCCTGTTAATCCTAGCATGATAAAGAAGATTCAAAGAGAGTGAGATGCCAGCTCCTTTCATTCAGTCAGTAGCTTCAAACATTTCTGGTATATGAAAAACATGTTTTTCAATGGCAAAAATCAATGAATATTGTAAATGCACAAACAGTAATATCTCCACATTGCAAGGTGCAATTCTGAAATTTTTTGCTTTTTCCTGCTAATCCTAGCATGATAAAGAAGATTCAAAGAGAGTGAGATGCCAGCTCCTTTCATTCAGTCAGTAGCTTCAAACATTTCTGGTATATGAAAAACATGTTTTTCAATGGCAAAAATCAATGAATATTGTAAATGCACAAACAGTAATATCTCCACATTGCAAGGTGCAATTCTGAAATTTTTTGCTTTTTCCTGCTAATCCTAGCATGATAAAGAAGATTCAAAGAGAGTGAGATGCCAGCTCCTTTCATTCAGTCAGTAGCTTCAAACATTTCTGGACGTTTTTCAATGGCAAAAATCAATGAATATTGTAAATGCACAAACAGTAATATCTCCACATTGCAAGGTGCAATTCGGAAATTTTTTGCTTTTTCCAGCTAATCCTAGCATGATAAAGAAGATTCAAAGAGAGTGAGATGCCAGCTCCTTTCATTCAGTCAGTAGCTTCAAACATTTCTGGTATATGAAAAACATGTTTTTCAATGGCAAAAATCAATGAATATTGTAAATGCACAAACAGTAATATCTCCACATTGCAAGGTGCAATTCTGAAATTTTTTGCTTTTTCCTGCTAATCCTAGCATGATAAAGAAGATTCAAAGAGAGTGAGATGCCAGCTCCTTTCATTCAGTCAGTAGCTTCAAACATTTCTGGACGTTTTTCAATGGCAAAAATCAATGAATATTGTAAATGCACAAACAGTAATATCTCCACATTGCAAGGTGCAATTCGGAAATTTTTTGCTTTTTCCAGCTAATCCTAGCATGATAAAGAAGATTCAAAGAGAGTGAGATGCCAGCTCCTTTCATTCAGTCAGTAGCTTCAAACATTTCTGGTATATGAATAACATGATGTTTTTCAATGGCAAAAATCAATGAATATTGTAAATGCACAAACAGTAATATCTCCACATTGCAAGGTGCAAATCTGAAATTTTTTGCTTTTTCCTGCTAATCCTAGCATGATAAAGAAGATTCAAAGAGAATGAGATGCCAGCTCCTTTCATTCAGTCAGTAGCTTCAAACATTTCTGGACGTTTTTCAATGGCAAAAATCAATGAATATTGTAAATGCACAAACAGTAATATCTCCACATTGCACGGTGCAATTCTGAAATTTTTTGCTTTTTCCTGTTAATCCTAGCATGATAAAGAAGATTCAAAGAGAGTGAGATGCCAGCTCCTTTCATTCAGTCAGTAGCTTCAAACATTTCTGGTATATGAAAAACATGTTTTTCAATGGCAAAAATCAATGAATATTGTAAATGCACAAACAGTAATATCTCCACATTGCAAGGTGCAATTCTGAAATTTTTTGCTTTTTCCTGTTAATCCTAGCATGATAAAGAAGATTCAAAGAGAGTGAGATGCCAGCTCCTTTCATTCAGTCAGTAGCTTCAAACATTTCTGGTATATGAAAAACATGTTTTTCAATGGCAAAAATCAATGAATATTGTAAATGCACAAACAGTAATATCTCCACATTGCAAGGTGCAATTCTGAAATTTTTTGCTTTTTCCTGCTAATCCTAGCATGATAAAGAAGATTCAAAGAGAGTGAGATGCCAGCTCCTTTCATTCAGTCAGTAGCTTCAAACATTTCTGGACGTTTTTCAATGGCAAAAATCAATGAATATTGTAAATGCACAAACAGTAATATCTCCACATTGCAAGGTGCAATTCTGAAATTTTTTGCTTTTTCCTGTTAATCCTAGCATGATAAAGAAGATTCAAAGAGAGTGAGATGCCAGCTCCTTTCATTCAGTCAGTAGCTTCAAACATTTCTGGTATATGAAAAACATGTTTTTCAATGGCAAAAATCAATGAATATTGTAAATGCACAAACAGTAATATCTCCACATTGCAAGGTGCAATTCTGAAATTTTTTGCTTTTTCCTGCTAATCCTAGCATGATAAAGAAGATTCAAAGAGAGTGAGATGCCAGCTCCTTTCATTCAGTCAGTAGCTTCAAACATTTCTGGTATATGAAAAACATGTTTTTCAATGGCAAAAGTCAATGAATATTGTAAATGCACAAACAGTAATATCTCCACATTGCAAGGTGCAATTCTGAAATTTTTTGCTTTTTCCTGCTAATCCTAGCATGATAAAGAAGATTCAAAGAGAGTGAGATGCCAGCTCCTTTCATTCAGTCAGTAGCTTCAAACATTTCTGGACGTTTTTCAATGGCAAAAATCAATGAATATTGTAAATGCACAAACAGTAATATCTCCACATTGCAAGGTGCAATTCTGAAATTTTTTGCTTTTTCCTGTTAATCCTAGCATGATAAAGAAGATTCAAAGAGAGTGAGATGCCAGCTCCTTTCATTCAGTCAGTAGCTTCAAACATTTCTGGTATATGAAAAATGTTTTTCAATGGCAAAAATCAATGAATATTGTAAATGCACAAACAGTAATATCTCCACATTGCAAGGTGCAATTCTGAAATTTTTTGCTTTTTCCTGCTAATCCTAGCATGATAAAGAAGATTCAAAGAGTGAGATGCCAGCTCCTTTCATTCAGTCAGTAGCTTCAAACATTTCTGGTATATGAAAAACATGTTTTTCAATGGCAAAAATCAATGAATATTGTAAATGCACAAACAGTAATATCTCCACATTGCAAGGTGCAATTCTGAAATTTTTTGCTTTTTCCTGCTAATCCTAGCATGATAAAGAAGATTCAAAGAGAGTGAGATGCCAGCTCCTTTCATTCAGTCAGTAGCTTCAAACATTTCTGGACGTTTTTCAATGGCAAAAATCAATGAATATTGTAAATGCACAAACAGTAATATCTCCACATTGCAAGGTGCAATTCTGAAATTTTTTGCTTTTTCCTGCTAATCCTAGCATGATAAAGAAGATTCAAAGAGAGTGAGATGCCAGCTCCTTTCATTCAGTCAGTAGCTTCAAACATTTCTGGACGTTTTTCAATGGCAAAAATCAATGAATATTGTAAATGCACAAACAGTAATATCTCCACATTGCAAGGTGCAATTCTGAAATTTTTTGCTTTTTCCTGCTAATCCTAGCATGATAAAGAAGATTCAAAGAGAGTGAGATGCCAGCTCCTTTCATTCAGTCAGTAGCTTCAAACATTTCTGGTATATGAAAAACATGTTTTTCAATGGCAAAAATCAATGAATATTGTAAATGCACAAACAGTAATATCTCCACATTGCAAGGTGCAATTCTGAAATTTTTTGCTTTTTCCTGCTAATCCTAGCATGATAAAGAAGATTCAAAGAGAGTGAGATGCCAGCTCCTTTCATTCAGTCAGTAGCTTCAAACATTTCTGGTATATGAAAAACATGTTTTTCAATGGCAAAAATCAATGAATATTGTAAATGCACAAACAGTAATATCTCCACATTGCAAGGTGCAATTCGGAAATTTTTTGCTTTTTCCTGTTAATCCTAGCATGATAAAGAAGATTCAAAGAGAGTGAGATGCCAGCTCCTTTCATTCAGTCAGTAGCTTCAAACATTTCTGGACGTTTTTCAATGGCAAAAATCAATGAATATTGTAAATGCACAAACAGTAATATCTCCACATTGCAAGGTGCAATTCTGAAATTTTTTGCTTTTTCCTGTTAATCCTAGCATGATAAAGAAGATTCAAAGAGAGTGAGATGCCAGCTCCTTTCATTCAGTCAGTAGCTTCAAACATTTCTGGTATATGAAAAACATGTTTTTCAATGGCAAAAATCAATGAATATTGTAAATGCACAAACAGTAATATCTCCACATTGCAAGGTGCAATTCTGAAATTTTTTGCTTTTTCCTGCTAATCCTAGCATGATAAAGAAGATTCAAAGAGAGTGAGATGCCAGCTCCTTTCATTCAGTCAGTAGCTTCAAACATTTCTGGTATATGAAAAACATGTTTTTCAATGGCAAAAATCAATGAATATTGTAAATGCACAAACAGTAATATCTCCACATTGCAAGGTGCAATTCGGAAATTTTTTGCTTTTTCCTGCTAATCCTAGCATGATAAAGAAGATTCAAAGAGAGTGAGATGCCAGCTCCTTTCATTCAGTCAGTAGCTTCAAACATTTCTGGTATATGAATAACATGATGTTTTTCAATGGCAAAAATCAATGAATATTGTAAATGCACAAACAGTAATATCTCCACATTGCAAGGTGCAATTCTGAAATTTTTTGCTTTTTCCTGCTAATCCTAGCATGATAAAGAAGATTCAAAGAGAGTGAGATGCCAGCTCCTTTCATTCAGTCAGTAGCTTCAAACATTTCTGGACGTTTTTCAATGGCAAAAATCAATGAATATTGTAAATGCACAAACAGTAATATCTCCACATTGCAAGGTGCAATTCTGAAATTTTTTGCTTTTTCCTGTTAATCCTAGCATGATAAAGAAGATTCAAAGAGAGTGAGATGCCAGCTCCTTTCATTCAGTCAGTAGCTTCAAACATTTCTGGTATATGAAAAACATGTTTTTCAATGGCAAAAATCAATGAATATTGTAAATGCACAAACAGTAATATCTCCACATTGCAAGGTGCAATTCTGAAATTTTTTGCTTTTTCCTGCTAATCCTAGCATGATAAAGAAGATTCAAAGAGAGTGAGATGCCAGCTCCTTTCATTCAGTCAGTAGCTTCAAACATTTCTGGTATATGAAAAACATGTTTTTCAATGGCAAAAATCAATGAATATTGTAAATGCACAAACAGTAATATCTCCACATTGCAAGGTGCAATTCTGAAATTTTTTGCTTTTTCCTGCTAATCCTAGCATGATAAAGAAGATTCAAAGAGAGTGAGATGCCAGCTCCTTTCATTCAGTCAGTAGCTTCAAACATTTCTGGACGTTTTTCAATGGCAAAAATCAATGAATATTGTAAATGCACAAACAGTAATATCTCCACATTGCAAGGTGCAATTCTGAAATTTTTTGCTTTTTCCTGTTAATCCTAGCATGATAAAGAAGATTCAAAGAGAGTGAGATGCCAGCTCCTTTCATTCAGTCAGTAGCTTCAAACATTTCTGGTATATGAAAAACATGTTTTTCAATGGCAAAAATCAATGAATATTGTAAATGCACAAACAGTAATATCTCCACATTGCAAGGTGCAATTCGGAAATTTTTTGCTTTTTCCAGCTAATCCTAGCATGATAAAGAAGATTCAAAGAGAGTGAGATGCCAGCTCCTTTCATTCAGTCAGTAGCTTCAAACATTTCTGGTATATGAATAACATGATGTTTTTCAATGGCAAAAATCAATGAATATTGTAAATGCACAAACAGTAATATCTCCACATTGCAAGGTGCAATTCTGAAATTTTTTGCTTTTTCCTGCTAATCCTAGCATGATAAAGAAGATTCAAAGAGAGTGAGATGCCAGCTCCTTTCATTCAGTCAGTAGCTTCAAACATTTCTGGACGTTTTTCAATGGCAAAAATCAATGAATATTGTAAATGCACAAACAGTAATATCTCCACATTGCAAGGTGCAATTCTGAAATTTTTTGCTTTTTCCTGTTAATCCTAGCATGATAAAGAAGATTCAAAGAGAGTGAGATGCCAGCTCCTTTCATTCAGTCAGTAGCTTCAAACATTTCTGGTATATGAAAAACATGTTTTTCAATGGCAAAAATCAATGAATATTGTAAATGCACAAACAGTAATATCTCCACATTGCAAGGTGCAATTCTGAAATTTTTTGCTTTTTCCTGCTAATCCTAGCATGATAAAGAAGATTCAAAGAGAGTGAGATGCCAGCTCCTTTCATTCAGTCAGTAGCTTCAAACATTTCTGGTATATGAAAAACATGTTTTTCAATGGCAAAAATCAATGAATATTGTAAATGCACAAACAGTAATATCTCCACATTGCAAGGTGCAATTCTGAAATTTTTTGCTTTTTCCTGCTAATCCTAGCATGATAAAGAAGATTCAAAGAGAGTGAGATGCCAGCTCCTTTCATTCAGTCAGTAGCTTCAAACATTTCTGGACGTTTTTCAATGGCAAAAATCAATGAATATTGTAAATGCACAAACAGTAATATCTCCACATTGCAAGGTGCAATTCGGAAATTTTTTGCTTTTTCCAGCTAATCCTAGCATGATAAAGAAGATTCAAAGAGAGTGAGATGCCAGCTCCTTTCATTCAGTCAGTAGCTTCAAACATTTCTGGTATATGAATAACATGATGTTTTTCAATGGCAAAAATCAATGAATATTGTAAATGCACAAACAGTAATATCTCCACATTGCAAGGTGCAAATCTGAAATTTTTTGCTTTTTCCTGCTAATCCTAGCATGATAAAGAAGATTCAAAGAGAATGAGATGCCAGCTCCTTTCATTCAGTCAGTAGCTTCAAACATTTCTGGACGTTTTTCAATGGCAAAAATCAATGAATATTGTAAATGCACAAACAGTAATATCTCCACATTGCACGGTGCAATTCTGAAATTTTTTGCTTTTTCCTGTTAATCCTAGCATGATAAAGAAGATTCAAAGAGAGTGAGATGCCAGCTCCTTTCATTCAGTCAGTAGCTTCAAACATTTCTGGTATATGAAAAACATGTTTTTCAATGGCAAAAATCAATGAATATTGTAAATGCACAAACAGTAATATCTCCACATTGCAAGGTGCAATTCTGAAATTTTTTGCTTTTTCCTGCTAATCCTAGCATGATAAAGAAGATTCAAAGAGAGTGAGATGCCAGCTCCTTTCATTCAGTCAGTAGCTTCAAACATTTCTGGTATATGAAAAACATGTTTTTCAATGGCAAAAATCAATGAATATTGTAAATGCACAAACAGTAATATCTCCACATTGCAAGGTGCAATTCTGAAATTTTTTGCTTTTTCCTGCTAATCCTAGCATGATAAAGAAGATTCAAAGAGAGTGAGATGCCAGCTCCTTTCATTCAGTCAGTAGCTTCAAACATTTCTGGACGTTTTTCAATGGCAAAAATCAATGAATATTGTAAATGCACAAACAGTAATATCTCCACATTGCAAGGTGCAATTCTGAAATTTTTTGCTTTTTCCTGTTAATCCTAGCATGATAAAGAAGATTCAAAGAGAGTGAGATGCCAGCTCCTTTCATTCAGTCAGTAGCTTCAAACATTTCTGGTATATGAAAAACATGTTTTTCAATGGCAAAAATCAATGAATATTGTAAATGCACAAACAGTAATATCTCCACATTGCAAGGTGCAATTCGGAAATTTTTTGCTTTTTCCAGCTAATCCTAGCATGATAAAGAAGATTCAAAGAGAGTGAGATGCCAGCTCCTTTCATTCAGTCAGTAGCTTCAAACATTTCTGGTATATGAATAACATGATGTTTTTCAATGGCAAAAATCAATGAATATTGTAAATGCACAAACAGTAATATCTCCACATTGCAAGGTGCAATTCTGAAATTTTTTGCTTTTTCCTGCTAATCCTAGCATGATAAAGAAGATTCAAAGAGAGTGAGATGCCAGCTCCTTTCATTCAGTCAGTAGCTTCAAACATTTCTGGACGTTTTTCAATGGCAAAAATCAATGAATATTGTAAATGCACAAACAGTAATATCTCCACATTGCAAGGTGCAATTCTGAAATTTTTTGCTTTTTCCTGTTAATCCTAGCATGATAAAGAAGATTCAAAGAGAGTGAGATGCCAGCTCCTTTCATTCAGTCAGTAGCTTCAAACATTTCTGGTATATGAAAAACATGTTTTTCAATGGCAAAAATCAATGAATATTGTAAATGCACAAACAGTAATATCTCCACATTGCAAGGTGCAATTCTGAAATTTTTTGCTTTTTCCTGCTAATCCTAGCATGATAAAGAAGATTCAAAGAGAGTGAGATGCCAGCTCCTTTCATTCAGTCAGTAGCTTCAAACATTTCTGGTATATGAAAAACATGTTTTTCAATGGCAAAAATCAATGAATATTGTAAATGCACAAACAGTAATATCTCCACATTGCAAGGTGCAATTCTGAAATTTTTTGCTTTTTCCTGCTAATCCTAGCATGATAAAGAAGATTCAAAGAGACTGAGATGCCAGCTCCTTTCATTCAGTCAGTAGCTTCAAACATTTCTGGACGTTTTTCGATGGCAAAAATCAATGAATATTGTAAATGCACAAACAGTAATATCTCCACATTGCAAGGTGCAATTCTGAAATTTTTTGCTTTTTCCTGTTAATCCTAGCATGATAAAGAAGATTCAAAGAGAGTGAGATGCCAGCTCCTTTCATTCAGTCAGTAGCTTCAAACATTTCTGGTATATGAAAAACATGTTTTTCAATGGCAAAAATCAATGAATATTGTAAATGCACAAACAGTAATATCTCCACATTGCAAGGTGCAATTCTGAAATTTTTTGCTTTTTCCTGCTAATCCTAGCATGATAAAGAAGATTCAAAGAGTGAGATGCCAGCTCCTTTCATTCAGTCAGTAGCTTCAAACATTTCTGGTATATGAAAAACATGTTTTTCAATGGCAAAAATCAATGAATATTGTAAATGCACAAACAGTAATATCTCAACATTGCAAGGTGCAATTCTGAAATTTTTTGCTTTTTCCTGCTAATCCTAGCATGATAAAGAAGATTCAAAGAGAGTGAGATGCCAGCTCCTTTCATTCAGTCAGTAGCTTCAAACATTTCTGGACGTTTTTCAATGGCAAAAATCAATGAATATTGTAAATGCACAAACAGTAATATCTCCACATTGCAAGGTGCAATTCTGAAATTTTTTGCTTTTTCCTGTTAATCCTAGCATGATAAAGAAGATTCAAAGAGAGTGAGATGCCAGCTCCTTTCATTCAGTCAGTAGCTTCAAACATTTCTGGTATATGAAAAACATGTTTTTCAATGGCAAAAATCAATGAATATTGTAAATGCACAAACAGTAATATCTCCACATTGCAAGGTGCAATTCTGAAATTTTTTGCTTTTTCCTGCTAATCCTAGCATGATAAAGAAGATTCAAAGAGAGTGAGATGCCAGCTCCTTTCATTCAGTCAGTAGCTTCAAACATTTCTGGTATATGAAAAACATGTTTTTCAATGGCAAAAATCAATGAATATTGTAAATGCACAAACAGTAATATCTCCACATTGCAAGGTGCAATTCTGAAATTTTTTGCTTTTTCCTGCTAATCCTAGCATGATAAAGAAGATTCAAAGAGAGTGAGATGCCAGCTCCTTTCATTCAGTCAGTAGCTTCAAACATTTCTGGACGTTTTTCAATGGCAAAAATCAATGAATATTGTAAATGCACAAACAGTAATATCTCCACATTGCAAGGTGCAATTCTGAAATTTTTTGCTTTTTCCTGTTAATCCTAGCATGATAAAGAAGATTCAAAGAGAGTGAGATGCCAGCTCCTTTCATTCAGTCAGTAGCTTCAAACATTTCTGGTATATGAAAAACATGTTTTTCAATGGCAAAAATCAATGAATATTGTAAATGCACAAACAGTAATATCTCCACATTGCAAGGTGCAATTCTGAAATTTTTTGCTTTTTCCTGTTAATCCTCGCATGATAAAGAAGATTCAAAGAGAGTGAGATGCCAGCTCCTTTCATTCAGTCAGTAGCTTCAAACATTTCTGGTATATGAAAAACATGTTTTTCAATGGCAAAAATCAATGAATATTGTAAATGCACAAACAGTAATATCTCCACATTGCAAGGTGCAATTCTGAAATTTTTTGCTTTTTCCTGCTAATCCTAGCATGATAAAGAAGATTCAAAGAGAGTGAGATGCCAGCTCCTTTCATTCAGTCAGTAGCTTCAAACATTTCTGGACGTGTTTCAATGGCAAAAATCAATGAATATTGTAAATGCACAAACAGTAATATCTCCACATTGCAAGGTGCAATTCTGAAATTTTTTGCTTTTTCCTGTTAATCCTATCATGATAAAGAAGATTCAAAGAGAGTGAGATGCCAGCTCCTTTCATTCAGTCAGTAGCTTCAAACATTTCTGGTATATGAAAAACATGTTTTTCAATGGCAAAAATCAATGAATATTGTAAATGCACAAACAGTAATATCTCCACATTGCAAGGTGCAATTCTGAAATTTTTTGCTTTTTCCTGCTAATCCTAGCATGATAAAGAAGATTCAAAGAGAGTGAGATGCCAGCTCCTTTCATTCAGTCAGTAGCTTCAAACATTTCTGGTATATGAAAAACATGTTTTTCAATGGCAAAAGTCAATGAATATTGTAAATGCACAAACAGTAATATCTCCACATTGCAAGGTGCAATTCTGAAATTTTTTGCTTTTTCCTGCTAATCCTAGCATGATAAAGAAGATTCAAAGAGAGTGAGATGCCAGCTCCTTTCATTCAGTCAGTAGCTTCAAACATTTCTGGTATATGAAAAACATGTTTTTCAATGGCAAAAATCAATGAATATTGTAAATGCACAAACAGTAATATCTCCACATTGCAAGGCGCAATTCTGAAATTTTTTGCTTTTTCCTGCTCCTCTTAGCATGATAAAGAAGATTCAAAGAGAGTGAGATGCCAGCTCCTTTCATTCAGTCAGTAGCTTCAATCATTTCTGGACGTTTTTCAATGGCAAAAATCAATGAATATTGTAAATGCACAAACAGTAATTTCTCCGCATTGCAAGGTGCAATTCTGAAATTTTTTGCTTTTTCCTGCTCCTCTTAGCATGATAAAGAAGATTCAAAGAGAGTGAGGTGCCAGCTCCTTTCATTCAGTCAGTAGCTTCAAACATTTCTGGTATATGAATAACATGTTTTTCAATGGCAAAAATCAATGAATATTGTAAATGCACAAACAGTAATTTCTCCGCATTGCAAGGTGCAATTCTGAAATTTTTTGCTTTTTCCTGCTCCTCTTAGCATGATAAAGAAGATTCAAAGAGAGTGAGATGCCAGCTCCTTTCATTCAGTCAGTAGCTTCAATCATTTCTGGACGTTTTTCAATGGCAAAAATGAATGAATATTGTAAATGCACAAACAGTAATATCTCCACATTGCAAGGTGCAATTCTGAAATTTTTTGCTTTTTCCTGTTAATCCTAGCATGATAAAGAAGATTCAAAGAGAGTGAGATGCCAGCTCCTTTCATTCAGTCAGTAGCTTCAAACATTTCTGGTATATGAAAAACATGTTTTTCAATGGCAAAAATCAATGAATATTGTAAATGCACAAACAGTAATATCTCCACATTGCAAGGTGCAATTCTGAAATTTTTTGCTTTTTCCTGCTAATCCTAGCATGATAAAGAAGATTCAAAGAGAGTGAGATGCCAGCTCCTTTCATTCAGTCAGTAGCTTCAAACATTTCTGGACGTTTTTCAATGGCAAAAATCAATGAATATTGTAAATGCACAAACAGTAATATCTCCACATTGCAAGGTGCAATTCTGAAATTTTTTGCTTTTTCCTGTTAATCCTAGCATGATAAAGAAGATTCAAAGAGAGTGAGATGCCAGCTCCTTTCATTCAGTCAGTAGCTTCAAACATTTCTGGTATATGAAAAACATGTTTTTCAATGGCAAAAATCAATGAATATTGTAAATGCACAAACAGTAATATCTCCACATTGCAAGGTGCAATTCTGAAATTTTTTGCTTTTTCCTGCTAATCCTAGCATGATAAAGAAGATTCAAAGAGAGTGAGATGCCAGCTCCTTTCATTCAGTCAGTAGCTTCAAACATTTCTGGTATATGAAAAACATGTTTTTCAATGGCAAAAGTCAATGAATATTGTAAATGCACAAACAGTAATATCTCCACATTGCAAGGTGCAATTCTGAAATTTTTTGCTTTTTCCTGCTAATCCTAGCATGATAAAGAAGATTCAAAGAGAGTGAGATGCCAGCTCCTTTCATTCAGTCAGTAGCTTCAAACATTTCTGGTATATGAAAAACATGTTTTTCAATGGCAAAAATCAATGAATATTGTAAATGCACAAACAGTAATATCTCCACATTGCAAGGCGCAATTCTGAAATTTTTTGCTTTTTCCTGCTCCTCTTAGCATGATAAAGAAGATTCAAAGAGAGTGAGATGCCAGCTCCTTTCATTCAGTCAGTAGCTTCAATCATTTCTGGACGTTTTTCAATGGCAAAAATCAATGAATATTGTAAATGCACAAACAGTAATTTCTCCGCATTGCAAGGTGCAATTCTGAAATTTTTTGCTTTTTCCTGCTCCTCTTAGCATGATAAAGAAGATTCAAAGAGAGTGAGGTGCCAGCTCCTTTCATTCAGTCAGTAGCTTCAAACATTTCTGGTATATGAATAACATGTTTTTCAATGGCAAAAATCAATGAATATTGTAAATGCACAAACAGTAATTTCTCCGCATTGCAAGGTGCAATTCTGAAATTTTTTGCTTTTTCCTGCTCCTCTTAGCATGATAAAGAAGATTCAAAGAGAGTGAGATGCCAGCTCCTTTCATTCAGTCAGTAGCTTCAATCATTTCTGGACGTTTTTCAATGGCAAAAATCAATGAATATTGTAAATGCACAAACAGTAATTTCTCCGCATTGCAAGGTGCAATTCTGAAATTTTTTGCTTTTTCCTGCTCCTCTTAGCATGATAAAGAAGATTCAAAGAGAGTGAGATGCCAGCTCCTTTCATTCAGTCAGTAGCTTCAATCATTTCTGGACGTTTTTCAATGGCAAAAATCAATGAATATTG
This sequence comes from Phyllobates terribilis, assembly GCF_046119375.1. Lineage (NCBI taxonomy): Eukaryota > Metazoa > Chordata > Amphibia > Anura > Dendrobatidae > Phyllobates > Phyllobates terribilis. The sequence continues at coordinate 121,251 of NW_027365075.1, read as the reverse complement.
TAAATGCACAAACTGAAATTTCTCCGCATTGCAAGGTGCAATTCTGAAATTTTTTGCTTTTTCCTGCTCCTCTTAGCATGATAAAGAAGATTCAAAGAGAGTGAGATGCCAGCTCCTTTCATTCAGTCAGTAGCTTCAATCATTTCTGGACGTTTTTCAATGGCAAAAATCAATGAATATTGTAAATGCACAAACAGTAATTTCTGTGCATTGCAAGGTGCAATTCTGAAATTTTTTGCTTTTTCCTGCTCCTCTTAGCATGGTAAAGAAGATTCAAAGAGAGTGAGATGCCAGCTCCTTTCATTCAGTCAGTAGCTTCAAACATTTCTGGTATATGAATAACATGATGTTTTTCAATGACAAAAATCAATGAATATTGTAAATGCACAAACAGTAATTTCTCCGCATTGCAAGGTGCAAGTCTGAAATTTTTTGCTTTTTCCTGCTCCTCTTAGCATGATAAAGAAGATTCAAAGAGAGTGAGATGCCAGCTCCTTTCATTCAGTTAGTAGCTTCAATCATTTCTGGACGTTTTTCAATGGCAAAAATCAATGAATATTGTAAATGCACAAACTGTAATTTCTCCGCATTGCAAGGTGCAATTCTGAAATTTTTTGCTTTTTCCTGCTCCTCTTAGCATGATAAAGAAGATTCAAAGAGAGTGAGATGCCAGCTCCTTTCATTCAGTCAGTAGCTTCAATCATTTCTGGACGTTTTTCAATGGCAAAAATCAATGAATATTGTAAATGCACAAACAGTAATTTCTCCGCATTGCAAGGTGCAATTCTGAAATTTTTTGCTTTTTCCTGCTCCTCTTAGCATGGTAAAGAATACTCAAAGAGAGTGAGATGCCAGCTCCTTTCATTCAGTCAGTAGCTTCAAACATTTCTGGTATATGAATAACATGATGTTTTTCAATGGCAAAAATCAATGAATATTGTAAATGCACAAACAGTAATTTCTCCGCATTGCAAGGTGCAAGTCTGAAATTTTTTGCTTTTTCCTGCTCCTCTTAGCATGATAAAGAAGATTCAAAGAGAGTGAGATGCCAGCTCCTTTCATTCAGTCAGTAGCTTCAAACATTTCTGGTATATGAATAACATGATGTTTTTCAATGGCAAAAATCAATGAATATTGTAAATGCACAAACAGTAATTTCTCCGCATTGCAAGGTGCAATTCTGAAATTTTTTGCTTTTTCCTGCTCCTCTTAGCATGATAAAGAAGATTCAAAGAGAGTGAGATGCCAGCTCCTTTCATTCAGTCAGTAGCTTCAAACATTTCTGGACGTTTTTCAATGGCAAAAATCAATGAATATTGTAAATGCACAAACAGTAATATCTCCACATTGCAAGGTGCAATTCTGAAATTTTTTGCTTTTTCCTGTTAATCCTAGCATGATAAAGAAGATTCAAAGAGAGTGAGATGCCAGCTCCTTTCATTCAGTCAGTAGCTTCAAACATTTCTGGTATATGAAAAACATGTTTTTCAATGGCAAAAATCAATGAATATTGTAAATGCACAAACAGTAATATCTCCACATTGCAAGGTGCAATTCTGAAATTTTTTGCTTTTTCCTGTTAATCCTAGCATGATAAAGAAGATTCAAAGAGAGTGAGATGCCAGCTCCTTTCATTCAGTCAGTAGCTTCAAACATTTCTGGTATATGAAAAACATGTTTTTCAATGGCAAAAATCAATGAATATTGTAAATGCACAAACAGTAATATCTCCACATTGCAAGGTGCAATTCTGAAATTTTTTGCTTTTTCCTGCTAATCCTAGCATGATAAAGAAGATTCAAAGAGAGTGAGATGCCAGCTCCTTTCATTCAGTCAGTAGCTTCAAACATTTCTGGACGTTTTTCAATGGCAAAAATCAATGAATATTGTAAATGCACAAACAGTAATATCTCCACATTGCAAGGTGCAATTCTGAAATTTTTTGCTTTTTCCTGTTAATCCTAGCATGATAAAGAAGATTCAAAGAGAGTGAGATGCCAGCTCCTTTCATTCAGTCAGTAGCTTCAAACATTTCTGGTATATGAAAAACATGTTTTTCAATGGCAAAAATCAATGAATATTGTAAATGCACAAACAGTAATATCTCCACATTGCAAGGTGCAATTCTGAAATTTTTTGCTTTTTCCTGCTAATCCTAGCATGATAAAGAAGATTCAAAGAGAGTGAGATGCCAGCTCCTTTCATTCAGTCAGTAGCTTCAAACATTTCTGGTATATGAAAAACATGTTTTTCAATGGCAAAAGTCAATGAATATTGTAAATGCACAAACAGTAATATCTCCACATTGCAAGGTGCAATTCTGAAATTTTTTGCTTTTTCCTGCTAATCCTAGCATGATAAAGAAGATTCAAAGAGAGTGAGATGCCAGCTCCTTTCATTCAGTCAGTAGCTTCAAACATTTCTGGTATATGAAAAACATGTTTTTCAATGGCAAAAATCAATGAATATTGTAAATGCACAAACAGTAATATCTCCACATTGCAAGGCGCAATTCTGAAATTTTTTGCTTTTTCCTGCTCCTCTTAGCATGATAAAGAAGATTCAAAGAGAGTGAGATGCCAGCTCCTTTCATTCAGTCAGTAGCTTCAATCATTTCTGGACGTTTTTCAATGGCAAAAATCAATGAATATTGTAAATGCACAAACAGTAATTTCTCCGCATTGCAAGGTGCAATTCTGAAATTTTTTGCTTTTTCCTGCTCCTCTTAGCATGATAAAGAAGATTCAAAGAGAGTGAGGTGCCAGCTCCTTTCATTCAGTCAGTAGCTTCAAACATTTCTGGTATATGAATAACATGTTTTTCAATGGCAAAAATCAATGAATATTGTAAATGCACAAACAGTAATTTCTCCGCATTGCAAGGTGCAATTCTGAAATTTTTTGCTTTTTCCTGCTCCTCTTAGCATGATAAAGAAGATTCAAAGAGAGTGAGATGCCAGCTCCTTTCATTCAGTCAGTAGCTTCAATCATTTCTGGACGTTTTTCAATGGCAAAAATCAATGAATATTGTAAATGCACAAACAGTAATTTCTCCGCATTGCAAGGTGCAATTCTGAAATTTTTTGCTTTTTCCTGCTCCTCTTAGCATGATAAAGAAGATTCAAAGAGAGTGAGATGCCAGCTCCTTTCATTCAGTCAGTAGCTTCAATCATTTCTGGACGTTTTTCAATGGCAAAAATCAATGAATATTGTAAATGCACAAACTGAAATTTCTCCGCATTGCAAGGTGCAATTCTGAAATTTTTTGCTTTTTCCTGCTCCTCTTAGCATGATAAAGAAGATTCAAAGAGAGTGAGATGCCAGCTCCTTTCATTCAGTCAGTAGCTTCAATCATTTCTGGACGTTTTTCAATGGCAAAAATCAATGAATATTGTAAATGCACAAACAGTAATTTCTGTGCATTGCAAGGTGCAATTCTGAAATTTTTTGCTTTTTCCTGCTCCTCTTAGCATGGTAAAGAAGATTCAAAGAGAGTGAGATGCCAGCTCCTTTCATTCAGTCAGTAGCTTCAAACATTTCTGGTATATGAAAAACATGTTTTTCAATGGCAAAAGTCAATGAATATTGTAAATGCACAAACAGTAATATCTCCGCATTGCAAGGTGCAATTCTGAAATTTTTTGCTTTTTCCTGCTCCTCTTAGCATGATAAAGAAGATTCAAAGAGAGTGAGATGCCAGCTCCTTTCATTCAGTCAGTAGCTTCAATCATTTCTGGACGTTTTTCAATGGCAAAAATCAATGAATATTGTAAATGCACAAACAGTAATTTCTCCGCATTGCAAGGTGCAATTCTGAAATTTTTTGCTTTTTCCTGCTCCTCTTAGCATGATAAAGAAGATTCAAAGAGAGTGAGATGCCAGCTCCTTTCATTCAGTCAGTAGCTTCAATCATTTCTGGACGTTTTTCAATGGCAAAAATCAATGAATATTGTAAATGCACAAACTGAAATTTCTCCGCATTGCAAGGTGCAATTCTGAAATTTTTTGCTTTTTCCTGCTCCTCTTAGCATGATAAAGAAGATTCAAAGAGAGTGAGATGCCAGCTCCTTTCATTCAGTCAGTAGCTTCAATCATTTCTGGACGTTTTTCAATGGCAAAAATCAATGAATATTGTAAATGCACAAACAGTAATTTCTGTGCATTGCAAGGTGCAATTCTGAAATTTTTTGCTTTTTCCTGCTCCTCTTAGCATGGTAAAGAAGATTCAAAGAGAGTGAGATGCCAGCTCCTTTCATTCAGTCAGTAGCTTCAAACATTTCTGGTATATGAAAAACATGTTTTTCAATGGCAAAAGTCAATGAATATTGTAAATGCACAAACAGTAATATCTCCACATTGCAAGGTGCAATTCTGAAATTTTTTGCTTTTTCCTGCTAATCCTAGCATGATAAAGAAGATTCAAAGAGAGTGAGATGCCAGCTCCTTTCATTCAGTCAGTAGCTTCAAACATTTCTGGTATATGAAAAACATGTTTTTCAATGGCAAAAATCAATGAATATTGTAAATGCACAAACAGTAATATCTCCACATTGCAAGGCGCAATTCTGAAATTTTTTGCTTTTTCCTGCTCCTCTTAGCATGATAAAGAAGATTCAAAGAGAGTGAGATGCCAGCTCCTTTCATTCAGTCAGTAGCTTCAATCATTTCTGGACGTTTTTCAATGGCAAAAATCAATGAATATTGTAAATGCACAAACAGTAATTTCTCCGCATTGCAAGGTGCAATTCTGAAATTTTTTGCTTTTTCCTGCTCCTCTTAGCATGATAAAGAAGATTCAAAGAGAGTGAGGTGCCAGCTCCTTTCATTCAGTCAGTAGCTTCAAACATTTCTGGTATATGAATAACATGTTTTTCAATGGCAAAAATCAATGAATATTGTAAATGCACAAACAGTAATTTCTCCGCATTGCAAGGTGCAATTCTGAAATTTTTTGCTTTTTCCTGCTCCTCTTAGCATGATAAAGAAGATTCAAAGAGAGTGAGATGCCAGCTCCTTTCATTCAGTCAGTAGCTTCAATCATTTCTGGACGTTTTTCAATGGCAAAAATCAATGAATATTGTAAATGCACAAACAGTAATTTCTCCGCATTGCAAGGTGCAATTCTGAAATTTTTTGCTTTTTCCTGCTCCTCTTAGCATGATAAAGAAGATTCAAAGAGAGTGAGATGCCAGCTCCTTTCATTCAGTCAGTAGCTTCAATCATTTCTGGACGTTTTTCAATGGCAAAAATCAATGAATATTGTAAATGCACAAACTGAAATTTCTCCGCATTGCAAGGTGCAATTCTGAAATTTTTTGCTTTTTCCTGCTCCTCTTAGCATGATAAAGAAGATTCAAAGAGAGTGAGATGCCAGCTCCTTTCATTCAGTCAGTAGCTTCAATCATTTCTGGACGTTTTTCAATGGCAAAAATCAATGAATATTGTAAATGCACAAACAGTAATTTCTGTGCATTGCAAGGTGCAATTCTGAAATTTTTTGCTTTTTCCTGCTCCTCTTAGCATGGTAAAGAAGATTCAAAGAGAGTGAGATGCCAGCTCCTTTCATTCAGTCAGTAGCTTCAAACATTTCTGGTATATGAATAACATGATGTTTTTCAATGACAAAAATCAATGAATATTGTAAATGCACAAACAGTAATTTCTCCGCATTGCAAGGTGCAAGTCTGAAATTTTTTGCTTTTTCCTGCTCCTCTTAGCATGATAAAGAAGATTCAAAGAGAGTGAGATGCCAGCTCCTTTCATTCAGTTAGTAGCTTCAATCATTTCTGGACGTTTTTCAATGGCAAAAATCAATGAATATTGTAAATGCACAAACTGTAATTTCTCCGCATTGCAAGGTGCAATTCTGAAATTTTTTGCTTTTTCCTGCTCCTCTTAGCATGATAAAGAAGATTCAAAGAGAGTGAGATGCCAGCTCCTTTCATTCAGTCAGTAGCTTCAATCATTTCTGGACGTTTTTCAATGGCAAAAATCAATGAATATTGTAAATGCACAAACAGTAATTTCTCCGCATTGCAAGGTGCAATTCTGAAATTTTTTGCTTTTTCCTGCTCCTCTTAGCATGGTAAAGAATACTCAAAGAGAGTGAAATGCCAGCTCCTTTCATTCAGTCAGTAGCTTCAAACATTTCTGGTATATGAATAACATGATGTTTTTCAATGGCAAAAATCAATGAATATTGTAAATGCACAAACAGTAATTTCTCCGCATTGCAAGGTGCAAGTCTGAAATTTTTTGCTTTTTCCTGCTCCTCTTAGCATGATAAAGAAGATTCAAAGAGAGTGAGATGCCAGCTCCTTTCATTCAGTCAGTAGCTTCAAACATTTCTGGTATATGAATAACATGATGTTTTTCAATGGCAAAAATCAATGAATATTGTAAATGCACAAACAGTAATTTCTCCGCATTGCAAGGTGCAATTCTGAAATTTTTTGCTTTTTCCTGCTCCTCTTAGCATGATAAAGAAGATTCAAAGAGAGTGAGATGCCAGCTCCTTTCATTCAGTCAGTAGCTTCAAACATTTCTGGACGTTTTTCAATGGCAAAAATCAATGAATATTGTAAATGCACAAACAGTAATATCTCCACATTGCAAGGTGCAATTCTGAAATTTTTTGCTTTTTCCTGTTAATCCTAGCATGATAAAGAAGATTCAAAGAGAGTGAGATGCCAGCTCCTTTCATTCAGTCAGTAGCTTCAAACATTTCTGGTATATGAAAAACATGTTTTTCAATGGCAAAAATCAATGAATATTGTAAATGCACAAACAGTAATATCTCCACATTGCAAGGTGCAATTCTGAAATTTTTTGCCTTTTCCTGCTAATCCTAGCATGATAAAGAAGATTCAAAGAGAGTGAGATGCCAGCTCCTTTCATTCAGTCAGTAGCTTCAAACATTTCTGGTATATGAAAAACATGTTTTTCAATGGCAAAAATCAATGAATATTGTAAATGCACAAACAGTAATATCTCCACATTGCAAGGTGCAATTCTGAAATTTTTTGCTTTTTCCTGCTAATCCTAGCATGATAAAGAAGATTCAAAGAGAGTGAGATGCCAGCTCCTTTCATTCAGTCAGTAGCTTCAAACATTTCTGGACGTTTTTCAATGGCAAAAATCAATGAATATTGTAAATGCACAAACAGTAATATCTCCACATTGCAAGGTGCAATTCTGAAATTTTTTGCTTTTTCCTGTTAATCCTAGCATGATAAAGAAGATTCAAAGAGAGTGAGATGCCAGCTCCTTTCATTCAGTCAGTAGCTTCAAACATTTCTGGTATATGAAAAACATGTTTTTCAATGGCAAAAATCAATGAATATTGTAAATGCACAAACAGTAATATCTCAACATTGCAAGGTGCAATTCTGAAATTTTTTGCTTTTTCCTGCTAATCCTAGCATGATAAAGAAGATTCAAAGAGAGTGAGATGCCAGCTCCTTTCATTCAGTCAGTAGCTTCAAACATTTCTGGACGTTTTTCAATGGCAAAAATCAATGAATATTGTAAATGCACAAACAGTAATATCTCCACATTGCAAGGTGCAATTCTGAAATTTTTTGCTTTTTCCTGTTAATCCTAGCATGATAAAGAAGATTCAAAGAGAGTGAGATGCCAGCTCCTTTCATTCAGTCAGTAGCTTCAAACATTTCTGGTATATGAAAAACATGTTTTTCAATGGCAAAAATCAATGAATATTGTAAATGCACAAACAGTAATATCTCCACATTGCAAGGTGCAATTCTGAAATTTTTTGCTTTTTCCTGCTAATCCTAGCATGATAAAGAAGATTCAAAGAGAGTGAGATGCCAGCTCCTTTCATTCAGTCAGTAGCTTCAAACATTTCTGGTATATGAAAAACATGTTTTTCAATGGCAAAAATCAATGAATATTGTAAATGCACAAACAGTAATATCTCCACATTGCAAGGTGCAATTCTGAAATTTTTTGCTTTTTCCTGTTAATCCTAGCATGATAAAGAAGATTCAAAGAGAGTGAGATGCCAGCTCCTTTCATTCAGTCAGTAGCTTCAAACATTTCTGGTATATGAAAAACATGTTTTTCAATGGCAAAAATCAATGAATATTGTAAATGCACAAACAGTAATATCTCCACATTGCAAGGTGCAATTCTGAAATTTTTTGCTTTTTCCTGCTAATCCTAGCATGATAAAGAAGATTCAAAGAGAGTGAGATGCCAGCTCCTTTCATTCAGTCAGTAGCTTCAAACATTTCTGGTATATGAAAAACATGTTTTTCAATGGCAAAAATCAATGAATATTGTAAATGCACAAACAGTAATATCTCCACATTGCAAGGTGCAATTCTGAAATTTTTTGCTTTTTCCTGCTAATCCTAGCATGATAAAGAAGATTCAAAGAGAGTGAGATGCCAGCTCCTTTCATTCAGTCAGTAGCTTCAAACATTTCTGGACGTTTTTCAATGGCAAAAATCAATGAATATTGTAAATGCACAAACAGTAATATCTCCACATTGCAAGGTGCAATTCTGAAATTTTTTGCTTTTTCCTGTTAATCCTAGCATGATAAAGAAGATTCAAAGAGAGTGAGATGCCAGCTCCTTTCATTCAGTCAGTAGCTTCAAACATTTCTGGTATATGAAAAACATGTTTTTCAATGGCAAAAATCAATGAATATTGTAAATGCACAAACAGTAATATCTCCACATTGCAAGGTGCAATTCTGAAATTTTTTGCTTTTTCCTGTTAATCCTAGCATGATAAAGAAGATTCAAAGAGAGTGAGATGCCAGCTCCTTTCATTCAGTCAGTAGCTTCAAACATTTCTGGTATATGAAAAACATGTTTTTCAATGGCAAAAATCAATGAATATTGTAAATGCACAAACAGTAATATCTCCACATTGCAAGGTGCAATTCTGAAATTTTTTGCTTTTTCCTGTTAATCCTAGCATGATAAAGAAGATTCAAAGAGAGTGAGATGCCAGCTCCTTTCATTCAGTCAGTAGCTTCAAACATTTCTGGTATATGAAAAACATGTTTTTCAATGGCAAAAATCAATGAATATTGTAAATGCACAAACAGTAATATCTCCACATTGCAAGGTGCAATTCTGAAATTTTTTGCTTTTTCCTGCTAATCCTAGCATGATAAAGAAGATTCAAAGAGAGTGAGATGCCAGCTCCTTTCATTCAGTCAGTAGCTTCAAACATTTCTGGACGTTTTTCAATGGCAAAAATCAATGAATATTGTAAATGCACAAACAGTAATATCTCCACATTGCAAGGTGCAATTCTGAAATTTTTTGCTTTTTCCTGTTAATCCTAGCATGATAAAGAAGATTCAAAGAGAGTGAGATGCCAGCTCCTTTCATTCAGTCAGTAGCTTCAAAATTTCTGGTATATGAAAAACATGTTTTTCAATGGCAAAAATCAATGAATATTGTAAATGCACAAACAGTAATATCTCCACATTGCAAGGTGCAATTCTGAAATTTTTTGCTTTTTCCTGCTAATCCTAGCATGATAAAGAAGATTCAAAGAGAGTGAGATGCCAGCTCCTTTCATTCAGTCAGTAGCTTCAAACATTTCTGGTATATGAAAAACATGTTTTTCAATGGCAAAAGTCAATGAATATTGTAAATGCACAAACAGTAATATCTCCACATTGCAAGGTGCAATTCTGAAATTTTTTGCTTTTTCCTGCTAATCCTAGCATGATAAAGAAGATTCAAAGAGAGTGAGATGCCAGCTCCTTTCATTCAGTCAGTAGCTTCAAACATTTCTGGTATATGAAAAACATGTTTTTCAATGGCAAAAATCAATGAATATTGTAAATGCACAAACAGTAATATCTCCACATTGCAAGGCGCAATTCTGAAATTTTTTGCTTTTTCCTGCTCCTCTTAGCATGATAAAGAAGATTCAAAGAGAGTGAGATGCCAGCTCCTTTCATTCAGTCAGTAGCTTCAATCATTTCTGGACGTTTTTCAATGGCAAAAATCAATGAATATTGTAAATGCACAAACAGTAATTTCTCCGCATTGCAAGGTGCAATTCTGAAATTTTTTGCTTTTTCCTGCTCCTCTTAGCATGATAAAGAAGATTCAAAGAGAGTGAGGTGCCAGCTCCTTTCATTCAGTCAGTAGCTTCAAACATTTCTGGTATATGAATAACATGTTTTTCAATGGCAAAAATCAATGAATATTGTAAATGCACAAACAGTAATTTCTCCGCATTGCAAGGTGCAATTCTGAAATTTTTTGCTTTTTCCTGCTCCGCTTAGCATGATAAAGAAGATTCAAAGAGAGTGAGATGCCAGCTCCTTTCATTCAGTCAGTAGCTTCAATCATTTCTGGACGTTTTTCAATGGCAAAAATCAATGAATATTGTAAATGCACAAACAGTAATTTCTCCGCATTGCAAGGTGCAATTCTGAAATTTTTTGCTTTTTCCTGCTCCTCTTAGCATGATAAAGAAGATTCAAAGAGAGTGAGATGCCAGTTCCTTTCATTCAGTCAGTAGCTTCAATCATTTCTGGACGTTTTTCAATGGCAAAAATCAATGAATATTGTAAATGCACAAACAGTAATTTCTCCGCATTGCAAGGTGCAATTCTGAAATTTTTTGCTTTTTCCTGCTCCTCTTAGCATGATAAAGAAGATTCAAAGAGAGTGAGATGCCAGCTCCTTTCATTCAGTCAGTAGCTTCAATCATTTCTGGACGTTTTTCAATGGCAAAAATCAATGAATATTGTAAATGCACAAACAGTAATTTCTGTGCATTGCAAGGTGCAATTCTGAAATTTTTTGCTTTTTCCTGCTCCTCTTAGCATGGTAAAGAAGATTCAAAGAGAGTGAGATGCCAGCTCCTTTCATTCAGTCAGTAGCTTCAAACATTTCTGGTATATGAATAACATGATGTTTTTCAATGACAAAAATCAATGAATATTGTAAATGCACAAACAGTAATTTCTCCGCATTGCAAGGTGCAAGTCTGAAATTTTTTGCTTTTTCCTGCTCCTCTTAGCATGATAAAGAAGATTCAAAGAGAGTGAGATGCCAGCTCCTTTCATTCAGTTAGTAGCTTCAATCATTTCTGGACGTTTTTCAATGGCAAAAATCAATGAATATTGTAAATGCACAAACTGTAATTTCTCCGCATTGCAAGGTGCAATTCTGAAATTTTTTGCTTTTTCCTGCTCCTCTTAGCATGATAAAGAAGATTCAAAGAGAGTGAGATGCCAGCTCCTTTCATTCAGTCAGTAGCTTCAATCATTTCTGGACGTTTTTCAATGGCAAAAATCAATGAATATTGTAAATGCACAAACAGTAATTTCTCCGCATTGCAAGGTGCAATTCTGAAATTTTTTGCTTTTTCCTGCTCCTCTTAGCATGGTAAAGAATACTCCAAGAGAGTGAGATGCCAGCTCCTTTCATTCAGTCAGTAGCTTCAAACATTTCTGGTATATGAATAACATGATGTTTTTCAATGGCAAAAATCAATGAATATTGTAAATGCACAAACAGTAATTTCTCCGCATTGCAAGGTGCAAGTCTGAAATTTTTTGCTTTTTCCTGCTCCTCTTAGCATGATAAAGAAGATTCAAAGAGAGTGAGATGCCAGCTCCTTTCATTCAGTCAGTAGCTTCAAACATTTCTGGTATATGAATAACATGATGTTTTTCAATGGCAAAAATCAATGAATATTGTAAATGCACAAACAGTAATTTCTCCGCATTGCAAGGTGCAATTCTGAAATTTTTTGCTTTTTCCTGCTCCTCTTAGCATGATAAAGAAGATTCAAAGAGAGTGAGATGCCAGCTCCTTTCATTCAGTCAGTAGCTTCAATCATTTCTGGACGTTTTTCAATGGCAAAAATCAATGAATATTGTAAATGCACAAACAGTAATTTCTCCGCATTGCAAGGTGCAATTCTGAAATTTTTTGCTTTTTCCTGCTCCTCTTAGCATGATAAAGAAGATTCAAAGAGAGTGAGATGCCAGCTGATTTCATTCAGTCAGTAGCTTCAAACATTTCTGGTATATGAATAACATGATGTTTTTCAATGGCAAAAATCAATGAATATTGTAAATGCACAAACAGTAATTTCTCCGCATTGCAAGGTGCAATTCTGAAATTTTTTGCTTTTTCCTGCTCCGCTTAGCATGATAAAGAAGATTCAAAGAGAGTGAGATGCCAGCTCCTTTCGTTCAGTCAGTAGCTTCAATCATTTCTGGACGTTTTTCAATGGCAAAAATCATTGAATATTATAAATGCACAAACAGTAATTTCTCCGCATTGCAAGGTGCAATTCTGAAATTTTTTACTTTTTCCTGCTCCTCTTAGCATGATAAATAAGATTCAAAGAGAGTGAGATGCCAGCTCCTTTCATTCAGTCAGTAGCTTCAATCATTTCTGGTATATGAATAACATGATGTTTTTCAATGGCAAAAATCAATGAATATTGTAAATGCACAAACAGTAATTTCTCCGCATTGCAAGGTGCAATTCTGAAATTTTTTGCTTTTTCCTGCTCCTCGTAGCATGATAAAGAAGATTCAAAGAGAGTGAGATGCCAGCTCCTTTCATTCAGTCAGTAGCTTCAAACATTTCTGGACGTTTTTCAATGGCAAAAATCAATGAATATTGTAAATGCACAAACAGTAATTTCTCCGCATTGCAAGGTGCAATTCTGAAATTTTTTGCTTTTTCCTGCTCCTCGTAGCATGATAAAGAAGATTCAAAGAGAGTGAGATGCCAGCTCCTTTCATTCAGTCAGTAGCTTCAATCATTTCTGGACGTTTTTCAATGGCAAAAATCAATGAATATTGTAAATGCACAAACAGTACTTTCTCCGCATTGCAAGGTGCAATTCTGAAATTTTTTGCTTTTTCCTGCTCCTCTTAGCATGATAAAGAAGATTCAAAGAGAGTGAGATGCCAGCTCCTTTCATTTAGTCAGTAGCTTCAATCATTTCTGGACGTTTTTCAATGGCAAAAATCAATGAATATTGTTAATGCACAAACAGTAATTTCTCCGCATTGCAAGGTGCAATTCTGAAATTTTTTGCTTTTTCCTGCTCCTCTTACAATGATAAAGAAGATTCAAAGAGAGTGAGATGCCAGCTCCTTTCATTCAGTCAGTAGCTTCAATCATTTCTGGACGTTTTTCAATGGCAAAAATCAATGAATATTGTAAATGCACAAACAGTAATTTCTCCGCATTGCAAGGTGCAATTCTGAAATTTTTTGCTTTTTCCTGCTCCTCTTAGCATGATAAAGAAGATTCAAAGAGAGTGAGATGCCAGCTCCTTTCATTCAGTCAGTAGCTTCAAACATTTCTGGTATATGAATAACATGATGTTTTTCAATGGCAAAAATCAATGAATATTGTAAATGCACAAACAGTAATTTATCCGCATTGCAAGGTGCAATTCTGAAATTTTTTGCTTTTTCCTGCTCCTCTTAGCATGATAAAGAAGATTCAAAGAGAGTGAGATGCCAGCTCCTTTTGTTCAGTCAGTAGCTTCAATCATTTCTGGACGTTTTTCAATGGCAAAAATCATTGAATATTATAAATGCACAAACAGTAATTTCTCCGCATTGCAAGGTGCAATTCTGAAATTTTTTACTTTTTCCTGCTCCTCTTAGCATGATAAAGAAGATTCAAAGAGAGTGAGATGCCAGCTCCTTTCATTCAGTCAGTAGCTTCAATCATTTCTGGTATATGAATAACATGATGTTTTTCAATGGCAAAAATCAATGAATATTGTAAATGCACAAACAGTAATTTCTCCGCATTGCAAGGTGCAATTCTGAAATTTTTTGCTTTTTCCTGCTCCTCTTAGCATGATAAAGAAGATTCAAAGAGAGTGAGATGACAGCTCCTTTCATTCAGTCAGTAGCTTCAATCATTTCTGGACGTTTTTCAATGGCAAAAATCAATGAATATTGTAAATGCACAAACAGTAATTTCTCCGCATTGCAAGGTGCAATTCTGAAATTTTTTGCTTTTTCCTGCTCTTCTTAGCATGATAAACAAGATTCAAAGAGAGTGAGATGCCAGCTCCTTTCATTCAGTCAGTAGCTTCAATCATTTCTGGACGTTTTTCAATGGCAAAAATCAATGAATATTGTAAATGCACAAACAGTAATTTCTCAGCATTGCAAGGTGCAATTCTGAAATTTTTTGCTTTTTCCTGCTCCTCTTAGCATGATAAAGAAGATTCAAAGAGAGTGAGATGCCAGCTCCTTTCATTCAGTCAGTAGCTTCAATCATTTCTGGACGTTTTTCAATTGCAAAAATCAATGAATATTGTAAATGCACAAACAGTAATTTCTCCGCATTGCAAGGTGCAATTCTGAAATTTTTTGCTTTTTCCTGCTCCTCTTAGCATGATAAAGACGATTCAAAGAGAGTGAGATGCCAGCTACTTTCATTCAGTCAGTAGCTTCAATCATTTCTGGTATATGAATAACATGATGTTTTTCAATGGCAAAAATCAATGAATATTGTAAATGCACAAACAGTAATTTCTCCGCATTGCAAGGTGCAATTCTGAATTTTTTTGCTTTTTCCTGCTGCTCTTAGCATGATAAAGAAGATTCAAAGAGAGTGAGATGCCAGCTCCTTTCATTCACTCAGTAGCTTCAATCATTTCTGGTATATGAATAACATGATGTTTTTCAATGGCAAAAATCAATGAATATTGTAAATGCACAAACAGTAATTTATCCGCATTGCAAGGTGCAATTCTGAAATTTTTTGCTTTTTCCTGCTCCTCTTAGCATGATAAAGAAGATTCAAAGAGAGTGAGATGCAAGCTCCTTTCATTCAGTCAGTAGCTTCAAACATTTCTGGTATATGAATAACATGATGCTTTTCAATGGCAAAAATCAATGAATATTGTAAATGCACAAACAGTAATTTCTCCGCATTGCATGGTGCAATTCTGAAATTTTTTGCTTTTTCCTGCTCCTCTTAGCATGATAAAGAAGATTCAAAGAGAGTGAGATGCCAGCTCCTTTCATTCAGTCAGTAGCTTCAATCATTTCTGGACGTTTTTCAATGGCAAAAATCAATGAATATTGTAAATGCACAAACAGTAATTTCTCCGCATTGCAAGGTGCAATTCTGAAATTTTTTGCTTTTTCCTGTTAATCCTATCATGATAAAGAAGATTCAAAGAGAGTGAGATGCCAGCTCCTTTCATTCAGTCAGTAGCTTCAAACATTTCTGGACGTTTTTCAATGGCAAAAATCAATGAATATTGTAAATGCACAAACAGTAATATCTCCACATTGCAAGGTGCAATTCTGAAATTTTTTGCTTTTTCCTGTTAATCCTATCATGATAAAGAAGATTCAAAGAGAGTGAGATGCCAGCTCCTTTCATTCAGTCAGTAGCTTCAAACATTTCTGGTATATGAAAAACATGTTTTTCAATGGCAAAAATCAATGAATATTGTAAATGCACAAACAGTAATATCTCCACATTGCAAGGTGCAATTCTGAAATTTTTTGCTTTTTCCTGCTAATCCTAGCATGATAAAGAAGATTCAAAGAGAGTGAGATGCCAGCTCCTTTCATTCAGTCAGTAGCTTCAAACATTTCTGGTATATGAAAAACATGTTTTTCAATGGCAAAAGTCAATGAATATTGTAAATGCACAAACAGTAATATCTCCACATTGCAAGGTGCAATTCTGAAATTTTTTGCTTTTTCCTGCTAATCCTAGCATGATAAAGAAGATTCAAAGAGAGTGAGATGCCAGCTCCTTTCATTCAGTCAGTAGCTTCAAACATTTCTGGTATATGAAAAACATGTTTTTCAATGGCAAAAATCAATGAATATTGTAAATGCACAAACAGTAATATCTCCACATTGCAAGGCGCAATTCTGAAATTTTTTGCTTTTTCCTGCTCCTCTTAGCATGATAAAGAAGATTCAAAGAGAGTGAGATGCCAGCTCCTTTCATTCAGTCAGTAGCTTCAATCATTTCTGGACGTTTTTCAATGGCAAAAATCAATGAATATTGTAAATGCACAAACAGTAATTTCTCCGCATTGCAAGGTGCAATTCTGAAATTTTTTGCTTTTTCCTGCTCCTCTTAGCATGATAAAGAAGATTCAAAGAGAGTGAGGTGCCAGCTCCTTTCATTCAGTCAGTAGCTTCAAACATTTCTGGTATATGAATAACATGTTTTTCAATGGCAAAAATCAATGAATATTGTAAATGCACAAACAGTAATTTCTCCGCATTGCAAGGTGCAATTCTGAAATTTTTTGCTTTTTCCTGTTAATCCTAGCATGATAAAGAAGATTCAAAGAGAGTGAGATGCCAGCTCCTTTCATTCAGTCAGTAGCTTCAATCATTTCTGGACGTTTTTCAATGGCAAAAATCAATGAATATTGTAAATGCACAAACAGTAATATCTCCACATTGCAAGGTGCAATTCTGAAATTTTTTGCTTTTTCCTGTTAATCCTAGCATGATAAAGAAGATTCAAAGAGAGTGAGATGCCAGCTCCTTTCATTCAGTCAGTAGCTTCAAACATTTCTGGTATATGAAAAACATGTTTTTCAATGGCAAAAATCAATGAATATTGTAAATGCACAAACAGTAATATCTCCACATTGCAAGGTGCAATTCTGAAATTTTTTGCTTTTTCCTGCTAATCCTAGCATGATAAAGAAGATTCAAAGAGAGTGAGATGCCAGCTCCTTTCATTCAGTCAGTAGCTTCAAACATTTCTGGACGTTTTTCAATGGCAAAAATCAATGAATATTGTAAATGCACAAACAGTAATATCTCCACATTGCAAGGTGCAATTCTGAAATTTTTTGCTTTTTCCTGTTAATCCTAGCATGATAAAGAAGATTCAAAGAGAGTGAGATGCCAGCTCCTTTCATTCAGTCAGTAGCTTCAAACATTTCTGGTATATGAAAAACATGTTTTTCAATGGCAAAAATCAATGAATATTGTAAATGCACAAACAGTAATATCTCCACATTGCAAGGTGCAATTCTGAAATTTTTTGCTTTTTCCTGCTAATCCTAGCATGATAAAGAAGATTCAAAGAGAGTGAGATGCCAGCTCCTTTCATTCAGTCAGTAGCTTCAAACATTTCTGGTATATGAAAAACATGTTTTTCAATGGCAAAAATCAATGAATATTGTAAATGCACAAACAGTAATATCTCCACATTGCAAGGTGCAATTCTGAAATTTTTTGCTTTTTCCTGCTAATCCTAGCATGATAAAGAAGATTCAAAGAGAGTGAGATGCCAGCTCCTTTCATTCAGTCAGTAGCTTCAAACATTTCTGGTATATGAAAAACATGTTTTTCAATGGCAAAAATCAATGAATATTGTAAATGCACAAACAGTAATATCTCCACATTGCAAGGCGCAATTCTGAAATTTTTTGCTTTTTCCTGCTCCTCTTAGCATGATAAAGAAGATTCAAAGAGAGTGAGATGCCAGCTCCTTTCATTCAGTCAGTAGCTTCAATCATTTCTGGACGTTTTTCAATGGCAAAAATCAATGAATATTGTAAATGCACAAACAGTAATTTCTCCGCATTGCAAGGTGCAATTCTGAAATTTTTTGCTTTTTCCTGCTCCTCTTAGCATGATAAAGAAGATTCAAAGAGAGTGAGGTGCCAGCTCCTTTCATTCAGTCAGTAGCTTCAAACATTTCTGGTATATGAATAACATGTTTTTCAATGGCAAAAATCAATGAATATTGTAAATGCACAAACAGTAATTTCTCCGCATTGCAAGGTGCAATTCTGAAATTTTTTGCTTTTTCCTGCTCCTCTTAGCATGATAAAGAAGATTCAAAGAGAGTGAGATGCCAGCTCCTTTCATTCAGTCAGTAGCTTCAATCATTTCTGGACGTTTTTCAATGGCAAAAATCAATGAATATTGTAAATGCACAAACAGTAATTTCTCCGCATTGCAAGGTGCAATTCTGAAATTTTTTGCTTTTTCCTGCTCCTCTTAGCATGATAAAGAAGATTCAAAGAGAGTGAGATGCCAGCTCCTTTCATTCAGTCAGTAGCTTCAATCATTTCTGGACGTTTTTCAATGGCAAAAATCAATGAATATTGTAAATGCACAAACTGAAATTTCTCCGCATTGCAAGGTGCAATTCTGAAATTTTTTGCTTTTTCCTGCTCCTCTTAGCATGATAAAGAAGATTCAAAGAGAGTGAGATGCCAGCTCCTTTCATTCAGTCAGTAGCTTCAATCATTTCTGGACATTTTTCAATGGCAAAAATCAATGAATATTGTAAATGCACAAACAGTAATTTCTGTGCATTGCAAGGTGCAATTCTGAAATTTTTTGCTTTTTCCTGCTCCTCTTAGCATGGTAAAGAAGATTCAAAGAGAGTGAGATGCCAGCTCCTTTCATTCAGTCAGTAGCTTCAAACATTTCTGGTATATGAATAACATGATGTTTTTCAATGACAAAAATCAATGAATATTGTAAATGCACAAACAGTAATTTCTCCGCATTGCAAGGTGCAAGTCTGAAATTTTTTGCTTTTTCCTGCTCCTCTTAGCATGATAAAGAAGATTCAAAGAGAGTGAGATGCCAGCTCCTTTCATTCAGTTAGTAGCTTCAATCATTTCTGGACGTTTTTCAATGGCAAAAATCAATGAATATTGTAAATGCACAAACTGTAATTTCTCCGCATTGCAAGGTGCAATTCTGAAATTTTTTGCTTTTTCCTGCTCCTCTTAGCATGATAAAGAAGATTCAAAGAGAGTGAGATGCCAGCTCCTTTCATTCAGTCAGTAGCTTCAATCATTTCTGGACGTTTTTCAATGGCAAAAATCAATGAATATTGTAAATGCACAAACAGTAATTTCTCCGCATTGCAAGGTGCAATTCTGAAATTTTTTGCTTTTTCCTGCTCCTCTTAGCATGGTAAAGAATACTCAAAGAGAGTGAGATGCCAGCTCCTTTCATTCAGTCAGTAGCTTCAAACATTTCTGGTATATGAATAACATGATGTTTTTCAATGGCAAAAATCAATGAATATTGTAAATGCACAAACAGTAATTTCTCCGCATTGCAAGGTGCAAGTCTGAAATTTTTTGCTTTTTCCTGCTCCTCTTAGCATGATAAAGAAGATTCAAAGAGAGTGAGATGCCAGCTCCTTTCATTCAGTCAGTAGCTTCAAACATTTCTGGTATATGAATAACATGATGTTTTTCAATGGCAAAAATCAATGAATATTGTAAATGCACAAACAGTAATTTCTCCGCATTGCAAGGTGCAATTCTGAAATTTTTTGCTTTTTCCTGCTCCTCTTAGCATGATAAAGAAGATTCAAAGAGAGTGAGATGCCAGCTCCTTTCATTCAGTCAGTAGCTTCAAACATTTCTGGACGTTTTTCAATGGCAAAAATCAATGAATATTGTAAATGCACAAACAGTAATATCTCCACATTGCAAGGTGCAATTCTGAAATTTTTTGCTTTTTCCTGTTAATCCTAGCATGATAAAGAAGATTCAAAGAGAGTGAGATGCCAGCTCCTTTCATTCAGTCAGTAGCTTCAAACATTTCTGGTATATGAAAAACATGTTTTTCAATGGCAAAAATCAATGAATATTGTAAATGCACAAACAGTAATATCTCCACATTGCAAGGTGCAATTCTGAAATTTTTTGCTTTTTCCTGTTAATCCTAGCATGATAAAGAAGATTCAAAGAGAGTGAGATGCCAGCTCCTTTCATTCAGTCAGTAGCTTCAAACATTTCTGGTATATGAAAAACATGTTTTTCAATGGCAAAAATCAATGAATATTGTAAATGCACAAACAGTAATATCTCCACATTGCAAGGTGCAATTCTGAAATTTTTTGCTTTTTCCTGCTAATCCTAGCATGATAAAGAAGATTCAAAGAGAGTGAGATGCCAGCTCCTTTCATTCAGTCAGTAGCTTCAAACATTTCTGGACGTTTTTCAATGGCAAAAATCAATGAATATTGTAAATGCACAAACAGTAATATCTCCACATTGCAAGGTGCAATTCTGAAATTTTTTGCTTTTTCCTGTTAATCCTAGCATGATAAAGAAGATTCAAAGAGAGTGAGATGCCAGCTCCTTTCATTCAGTCAGTAGCTTCAAACATTTCTGGTATATGAAAAACATGTTTTTCAATGGCAAAAATCAATGAATATTGTAAATGCACAAACAGTAATATCTCCACATTGCAAGGTGCAATTCTGAAATTTTTTGCTTTTTCCTGCTAATCCTAGCATGATAAAGAAGATTCAAAGAGAGTGAGATGCCAGCTCCTTTCATTCAGTCAGTAGCTTCAAACATTTCTGGTATATGAAAAACATGTTTTTCAATGGCAAAAGTCAATGAATATTGTAAATGCACAAAGAGTAATATCTCCACATTGCAAGGTGCAATTCTGAAATTTTTTGCTTTTTCCTGCTAATCCTAGCATGATAAAGAAGATTCAAAGAGAGTGAGATGCCAGCTCCTTTCATTCAGTCAGTAGCTTCAAACATTTCTGGACGTTTTTCAATGGCAAAAATCAATGAATATTGTAAATGCACAAACAGTAATATCTCCACATTGCAAGGTGCAATTCTGAAATTTTTTGCTTTTTCCTGTTAATCCTAGCATGATAAAGAAGATTCAAAGAGAGTGAGATGCCAGCTCCTTTCATTCAGTCAGTAGCTTCAAACATTTCTGGTATATGAAAAATGTTTTTCAATGGCAAAAATCAATGAATATTGTAAATGCACAAACAGTAATATCTCCACATTGCAAGGTGCAATTCTGAAATTTTTTGCTTTTTCCTGCTAATCCTAGCATGATAAAGAAGATTCAAAGAGTGAGATGCCAGCTCCTTTCATTCAGTCAGTAGCTTCAAACATTTCTGGTATATGAAAAACATGTTTTTCAATGGCAAAAATCAATGAATATTGTAAATGCACAAACAGTAATATCTCCACATTGCAAGGTGCAATTCTGAAATTTTTTGCTTTTTCCTGCTAATCCTAGCATGATAAAGAAGATTCAAAGAGAGTGAGATGCCAGCTCCTTTCATTCAGTCAGTAGCTTCAAACATTTCTGGACGTTTTTCAATGGCAAAAATCAATGAATATTGTAAATGCACAAACAGTAATATCTCCACATTGCAAGGTGCAATTCTGAAATTTTTTGCTTTTTCCTGCTAATCCTAGCATGATAAAGAAGATTCAAAGAGAGTGAGATGCCAGCTCCTTTCATTCAGTCAGTAGCTTCAAACATTTCTGGACGTTTTTCAATGGCAAAAATCAATGAATATTGTAAATGCACAAACAGTAATATCTCCACATTGCAAGGTGCAATTCTGAAATTTTTTGCTTTTTCCTGCTAATCCTAGCATGATAAAGAAGATTCAAAGAGAGTGAGATGCCAGCTCCTTTCATTCAGTCAGTAGCTTCAAACATTTCTGGTATATGAAAAACATGTTTTTCAATGGCAAAAATCAATGAATATTGTAAATGCACAAACAGTAATATCTCCACATTGCAAGGTGCAATTCTGAAATTTTTTGCTTTTTCCTGCTAATCCTAGCATGATAAAGAAGATTCAAAGAGAGTGAGATGCCAGCTCCTTTCATTCAGTCAGTAGCTTCAAACATTTCTGGTATATGAAAAACATGTTTTTCAATGGCAAAAATCAATGAATATTGTAAATGCACAAACAGTAATATCTCCACATTGCAAGGTGCAATTCGGAAATTTTTTGCTTTTTCCTGTTAATCCTAGCATGATAAAGAAGATTCAAAGAGAGTGAGATGCCAGCTCCTTTCATTCAGTCAGTAGCTTCAAACATTTCTGGACGTTTTTCAATGGCAAAAATCAATGAATATTGTAAATGCACAAACAGTAATATCTCCACATTGCAAGGTGCAATTCTGAAATTTTTTGCTTTTTCCTGTTAATCCTAGCATGATAAAGAAGATTCAAAGAGAGTGAGATGCCAGCTCCTTTCATTCAGTCAGTAGCTTCAAACATTTCTGGTATATGAAAAACATGTTTTTCAATGGCAAAAATCAATGAATATTGTAAATGCACAAACAGTAATATCTCCACATTGCAAGGTGCAATTCTGAAATTTTTTGCTTTTTCCTGCTAATCCTAGCATGATAAAGAAGATTCAAAGAGAGTGAGATGCCAGCTCCTTTCATTCAGTCAGTAGCTTCAAACATTTCTGGTATATGAAAAACATGTTTTTCAATGGCAAAAATCAATGAATATTGTAAATGCACAAACAGTAATATCTCCACATTGCAAGGTGCAATTCGGAAATTTTTTGCTTTTTCCTGCTAATCCTAGCATGATAAAGAAGATTCAAAGAGAGTGAGATGCCAGCTCCTTTCATTCAGTCAGTAGCTTCAAACATTTCTGGTATATGAATAACATGATGTTTTTCAATGGCAAAAATCAATGAATATTGTAAATGCACAAACAGTAATATCTCCACATTGCAAGGTGCAATTCTGAAATTTTTTGCTTTTTCCTGCTAATCCTAGCATGATAAAGAAGATTCAAAGAGAGTGAGATGCCAGCTCCTTTCATTCAGTCAGTAGCTTCAAACATTTCTGGACGTTTTTCAATGGCAAAAATCAATGAATATTGTAAATGCACAAACAGTAATATCTCCACATTGCAAGGTGCAATTCTGAAATTTTTTGCTTTTTCCTGTTAATCCTAGCATGATAAAGAAGATTCAAAGAGAGTGAGATGCCAGCTCCTTTCATTCAGTCAGTAGCTTCAAACATTTCTGGTATATGAAAAACATGTTTTTCAATGGCAAAAATCAATGAATATTGTAAATGCACAAACAGTAATATCTCCACATTGCAAGGTGCAATTCTGAAATTTTTTGCTTTTTCCTGCTAATCCTAGCATGATAAAGAAGATTCAAAGAGAGTGAGATGCCAGCTCCTTTCATTCAGTCAGTAGCTTCAAACATTTCTGGTATATGAAAAACATGTTTTTCAATGGCAAAAATCAATGAATATTGTAAATGCACAAACAGTAATATCTCCACATTGCAAGGTGCAATTCTGAAATTTTTTGCTTTTTCCTGCTAATCCTAGCATGATAAAGAAGATTCAAAGAGAGTGAGATGCCAGCTCCTTTCATTCAGTCAGTAGCTTCAAACATTTCTGGACGTTTTTCAATGGCAAAAATCAATGAATATTGTAAATGCACAAACAGTAATATCTCCACATTGCAAGGTGCAATTCTGAAATTTTTTGCTTTTTCCTGTTAATCCTAGCATGATAAAGAAGATTCAAAGAGAGTGAGATGCCAGCTCCTTTCATTCAGTCAGTAGCTTCAAACATTTCTGGTATATGAAAAACATGTTTTTCAATGGCAAAAATCAATGAATATTGTAAATGCACAAACAGTAATATCTCCACATTGCAAGGTGCAATTCGGAAATTTTTTGCTTTTTCCAGCTAATCCTAGCATGATAAAGAAGATTCAAAGAGAGTGAGATGCCAGCTCCTTTCATTCAGTCAGTAGCTTCAAACATTTCTGGTATATGAATAACATGATGTTTTTCAATGGCAAAAATCAATGAATATTGTAAATGCACAAACAGTAATATCTCCACATTGCAAGGTGCAATTCTGAAATTTTTTGCTTTTTCCTGCTAATCCTAGCATGATAAAGAAGATTCAAAGAGAGTGAGATGCCAGCTCCTTTCATTCAGTCAGTAGCTTCAAACATTTCTGGACGTTTTTCAATGGCAAAAATCAATGAATATTGTAAATGCACAAACAGTAATATCTCCACATTGCAAGGTGCAATTCTGAAATTTTTTGCTTTTTCCTGTTAATCCTAGCATGATAAAGAAGATTCAAAGAGAGTGAGATGCCAGCTCCTTTCATTCAGTCAGTAGCTTCAAACATTTCTGGTATATGAAAAACATGTTTTTCAATGGCAAAAATCAATGAATATTGTAAATGCACAAACAGTAATATCTCCACATTGCAAGGTGCAATTCTGAAATTTTTTGCTTTTTCCTGCTAATCCTAGCATGATAAAGAAGATTCAAAGAGAGTGAGATGCCAGCTCCTTTCATTCAGTCAGTAGCTTCAAACATTTCTGGTATATGAAAAACATGTTTTTCAATGGCAAAAATCAATGAATATTGTAAATGCACAAACAGTAATATCTCCACATTGCAAGGTGCAATTCTGAAATTTTTTGCTTTTTCCTGCTAATCCTAGCATGATAAAGAAGATTCAAAGAGAGTGAGATGCCAGCTCCTTTCATTCAGTCAGTAGCTTCAAACATTTCTGGACGTTTTTCAATGGCAAAAATCAATGAATATTGTAAATGCACAAACAGTAATATCTCCACATTGCAAGGTGCAATTCGGAAATTTTTTGCTTTTTCCAGCTAATCCTAGCATGATAAAGAAGATTCAAAGAGAGTGAGATGCCAGCTCCTTTCATTCAGTCAGTAGCTTCAAACATTTCTGGTATATGAATAACATGATGTTTTTCAATGGCAAAAATCAATGAATATTGTAAATGCACAAACAGTAATATCTCCACATTGCAAGGTGCAAATCTGAAATTTTTTGCTTTTTCCTGCTAATCCTAGCATGATAAAGAAGATTCAAAGAGAATGAGATGCCAGCTCCTTTCATTCAGTCAGTAGCTTCAAACATTTCTGGACGTTTTTCAATGGCAAAAATCAATGAATATTGTAAATGCACAAACAGTAATATCTCCACATTGCACGGTGCAATTCTGAAATTTTTTGCTTTTTCCTGTTAATCCTAGCATGATAAAGAAGATTCAAAGAGAGTGAGATGCCAGCTCCTTTCATTCAGTCAGTAGCTTCAAACATTTCTGGTATATGAAAAACATGTTTTTCAATGGCAAAAATCAATGAATATTGTAAATGCACAAACAGTAATATCTCCACATTGCAAGGTGCAATTCTGAAATTTTTTGCTTTTTCCTGCTAATCCTAGCATGATAAAGAAGATTCAAAGAGAGTGAGATGCCAGCTCCTTTCATTCAGTCAGTAGCTTCAAACATTTCTGGTATATGAAAAACATGTTTTTCAATGGCAAAAATCAATGAATATTGTAAATGCACAAACAGTAATATCTCCACATTGCAAGGTGCAATTCTGAAATTTTTTGCTTTTTCCTGCTAATCCTAGCATGATAAAGAAGATTCAAAGAGAGTGAGATGCCAGCTCCTTTCATTCAGTCAGTAGCTTCAAACATTTCTGGACGTTTTTCAATGGCAAAAATCAATGAATATTGTAAATGCACAAACAGTAATATCTCCACATTGCAAGGTGCAATTCTGAAATTTTTTGCTTTTTCCTGTTAATCCTAGCATGATAAAGAAGATTCAAAGAGAGTGAGATGCCAGCTCCTTTCATTCAGTCAGTAGCTTCAAACATTTCTGGTATATGAAAAACATGTTTTTCAATGGCAAAAATCAATGAATATTGTAAATGCACAAACAGTAATATCTCCACATTGCAAGGTGCAATTCGGAAATTTTTTGCTTTTTCCAGCTAATCCTAGCATGATAAAGAAGATTCAAAGAGAGTGAGATGCCAGCTCCTTTCATTCAGTCAGTAGCTTCAAACATTTCTGGTATATGAATAACATGATGTTTTTCAATGGCAAAAATCAATGAATATTGTAAATGCACAAACAGTAATATCTCCACATTGCAAGGTGCAATTCTGAAATTTTTAGCTTTTTCCTGCTAATCCTAGCATGATAAAGAAGATTCAAAGAGAGTGAGATGCCAGCTCCTTTCATTCAGTCAGTAGCTTCAAACATTTCTGGACATTTTTCAATGGCAAAAATCAATGAATATTGTAAATGCACAAACAGTAATATCTCCACATTGCAAGGTGCAATTCTGAAATTTTTTGCTTTTTCCTGTTAATCCTAGCATGATAAAGAAGATTCAAAGAGAGTGAGATGCCAGCTCCTTTCATTCAGTCAGTAGCTTCAAACATTTCTGGTATATGAAAAACATGTTTTTCAATGGCAAAAATCAATGAATATTGTAAATGCACAAACAGTAATATCTCCACATTGCAAGGTGCAATTCTGAAATTTTTTGCTTTTTCCTGCTAATCCTAGCATGATAAAGAAGATTCAAAGAGAGTGAGATGCCAGCTCCTTTCATTCAGTCAGTAGCTTCAAACATTTCTGGTATATGAAAAACATGTTTTTCAATGGCAAAAATCAATGAATATTGTAAATGCACAAACAGTAATATCTCCACATTGCAAGGTGCAATTCTGAAATTTTTTGCTTTTTCCTGCTAATCCTAGCATGATAAAGAAGATTCAAAGAGACTGAGATGCCAGCTCCTTTCATTCAGTCAGTAGCTTCAAACATTTCTGGACGTTTTTCGATGGCAAAAATCAATGAATATTGTAAATGCACAAACAGTAATATCTCCACATTGCAAGGTGCAATTCTGAAATTTTTTGCTTTTTCCTGTTAATCCTAGCATGATAAAGAAGATTCAAAGAGAGTGAGATGCCAGCTCCTTTCATTCAGTCAGTAGCTTCAAACATTTCTGGTATATGAAAAACATGTTTTTCAATGGCAAAAATCAATGAATATTGTAAATGCACAAACAGTAATATCTCCACATTGCAAGGTGCAATTCTGAAATTTTTTGCTTTTTCCTGCTAATCCTAGCATGATAAAGAAGATTCAAAGAGTGAGATGCCAGCTCCTTTCATTCAGTCAGTAGCTTCAAACATTTCTGGTATATGAAAAACATGTTTTTCAATGGCAAAAATCAATGAATATTGTAAATGCACAAACAGTAATATCTCAACATTGCAAGGTGCAATTCTGAAATTTTTTGCTTTTTCCTGCTAATCCTAGCATGATAAAGAAGATTCAAAGAGAGTGAGATGCCAGCTCCTTTCATTCAGTCAGTAGCTTCAAACATTTCTGGACGTTTTTCAATGGCAAAAATCAATGAATATTGTAAATGCACAAACAGTAATATCTCCACATTGCAAGGTGCAATTCTGAAATTTTTTGCTTTTTCCTGTTAATCCTAGCATGATAAAGAAGATTCAAAGAGAGTGAGATGCCAGCTCCTTTCATTCAGTCAGTAGCTTCAAACATTTCTGGTATATGAAAAACATGTTTTTCAATGGCAAAAATCAATGAATATTGTAAATGCACAAACAGTAATATCTCCACATTGCAAGGTGCAATTCTGAAATTTTTTGCTTTTTCCTGCTAATCCTAGCATGATAAAGAAGATTCAAAGAGAGTGAGATGCCAGCTCCTTTCATTCAGTCAGTAGCTTCAAACATTTCTGGTATATGAAAAACATGTTTTTCAATGGCAAAAATCAATGAATATTGTAAATGCACAAACAGTAATATCTCCACATTGCAAGGTGCAATTCTGAAATTTTTTGCTTTTTCCTGCTAATCCTAGCATGATAAAGAAGATTCAAAGAGAGTGAGATGCCAGCTCCTTTCATTCAGTCAGTAGCTTCAAACATTTCTGGACGTTTTTCAATGGCAAAAATCAATGAATATTGTAAATGCACAAACAGTAATATCTCCACATTGCAAGGTGCAATTCTGAAATTTTTTGCTTTTTCCTGTTAATCCTAGCATGATAAAGAAGATTCAAAGAGAGTGAGATGCCAGCTCCTTTCATTCAGTCAGTAGCTTCAAACATTTCTGGTATATGAAAAACATGTTTTTCAATGGCAAAAATCAATGAATATTGTAAATGCACAAACAGTAATATCTCCACATTGCAAGGTGCAATTCTGAAATTTTTTGCTTTTTCCTGTTAATCCTCGCATGATAAAGAAGATTCAAAGAGAGTGAGATGCCAGCTCCTTTCATTCAGTCAGTAGCTTCAAACATTTCTGGTATATGAAAAACATGTTTTTCAATGGCAAAAATCAATGAATATTGTAAATGCACAAACAGTAATATCTCCACATTGCAAGGTGCAATTCTGAAATTTTTTGCTTTTTCCTGCTAATCCTAGCATGATAAAGAAGATTCAAAGAGAGTGAGATGCCAGCTCCTTTCATTCAGTCAGTAGCTTCAAACATTTCTGGACGTGTTTCAATGGCAAAAATCAATGAATATTGTAAATGCACAAACAGTAATATCTCCACATTGCAAGGTGCAATTCTGAAATTTTTTGCTTTTTCCTGTTAATCCTATCATGATAAAGAAGATTCAAAGAGAGTGAGATGCCAGCTCCTTTCATTCAGTCAGTAGCTTCAAACATTTCTGGTATATGAAAAACATGTTTTTCAATGGCAAAAATCAATGAATATTGTAAATGCACAAACAGTAATATCTCCACATTGCAAGGTGCAATTCTGAAATTTTTTGCTTTTTCCTGCTAATCCTAGCATGATAAAGAAGATTCAAAGAGAGTGAGATGCCAGCTCCTTTCATTCAGTCAGTAGCTTCAAACATTTCTGGTATATGAAAAACATGTTTTTCAATGGCAAAAGTCAATGAATATTGTAAATGCACAAACAGTAATATCTCCACATTGCAAGGTGCAATTCTGAAATTTTTTGCTTTTTCCTGCTAATCCTAGCATGATAAAGAAGATTCAAAGAGAGTGAGATGCCAGCTCCTTTCATTCAGTCAGTAGCTTCAAACATTTCTGGTATATGAAAAACATGTTTTTCAATGGCAAAAATCAATGAATATTGTAAATGCACAAACAGTAATTTCTCCGCATTGCAAGGTGCAATTCTGAAATTTTTTGCTTTTTCCTGCTCCTCTTAGCATGATAAAGAAGATTCAAAGAGAGTGAGATGCCAGCTCCTTTCATTCAGTCAGTAGCTTCAATCATTTCTGGACGTTTTTCAATGGCAAAAATGAATGAATATTGTAAATGCACAAACAGTAATATCTCCACATTGCAAGGTGCAATTCTGAAATTTTTTGCTTTTTCCTGTTAATCCTAGCATGATAAAGAAGATTCAAAGAGAGTGAGATGCCAGCTCCTTTCATTCAGTCAGTAGCTTCAAACATTTCTGGTATATGAAAAACATGTTTTTCAATGGCAAAAATCAATGAATATTGTAAATGCACAAACAGTAATATCTCCACATTGCAAGGTGCAATTCTGAAATTTTTTGCTTTTTCCTGCTAATCCTAGCATGATAAAGAAGATTCAAAGAGAGTGAGATGCCAGCTCCTTTCATTCAGTCAGTAGCTTCAAACATTTCTGGACGTTTTTCAATGGCAAAAATCAATGAATATTGTAAATGCACAAACAGTAATATCTCCACATTGCAAGGTGCAATTCTGAAATTTTTTGCTTTTTCCTGTTAATCCTAGCATGATAAAGAAGATTCAAAGAGAGTGAGATGCCAGCTCCTTTCATTCAGTCAGTAGCTTCAAACATTTCTGGTATATGAAAAACATGTTTTTCAATGGCAAAAATCAATGAATATTGTAAATGCACAAACAGTAATATCTCCACATTGCAAGGTGCAATTCTGAAATTTTTTGCTTTTTCCTGCTAATCCTAGCATGATAAAGAAGATTCAAAGAGAGTGAGATGCCAGCTCCTTTCATTCAGTCAGTAGCTTCAAACATTTCTGGTATATGAAAAACATGTTTTTCAATGGCAAAAGTCAATGAATATTGTAAATGCACAAACAGTAATATCTCCACATTGCAAGGTGCAATTCTGAAATTTTTTGCTTTTTCCTGCTAATCCTAGCATGATAAAGAAGATTCAAAGAGAGTGAGATGCCAGCTCCTTTCATTCAGTCAGTAGCTTCAAACATTTCTGGTATATGAAAAACATGTTTTTCAATGGCAAAAATCAATGAATATTGTAAATGCACAAACAGTAATATCTCCACATTGCAAGGCGCAATTCTGAAATTTTTTGCTTTTTCCTGCTCCTCTTAGCATGATAAAGAAGATTCAAAGAGAGTGAGATGCCAGCTCCTTTCATTCAGTCAGTAGCTTCAATCATTTCTGGACGTTTTTCAATGGCAAAAATCAATGAATATTGTAAATGCACAAACAGTAATTTCTCCGCATTGCAAGGTGCAATTCTGAAATTTTTTGCTTTTTCCTGCTCCTCTTAGCATGATAAAGAAGATTCAAAGAGAGTGAGGTGCCAGCTCCTTTCATTCAGTCAGTAGCTTCAAACATTTCTGGTATATGAATAACATGTTTTTCAATGGCAAAAATCAATGAATATTGTAAATGCACAAACAGTAATTTCTCCGCATTGCAAGGTGCAATTCTGAAATTTTTTGCTTTTTCCTGCTCCTCTTAGCATGATAAAGAAGATTCAAAGAGAGTGAGATGCCAGCTCCTTTCATTCAGTCAGTAGCTTCAATCATTTCTGGACGTTTTTCAATGGCAAAAATCAATGAATATTGTAAATGCACAAACAGTAATTTCTCCGCATTGCAAGGTGCAATTCTGAAATTTTTTGCTTTTTCCTGCTCCTCTTAGCATGATAAAGAAGATTCAAAGAGAGTGAGATGCCAGCTCCTTTCATTCAGTCAGTAGCTTCAATCATTTCTGGACGTTTTTCAATGGCAAAAATCAATGAATATTGTAAATGCACAAACTGAAATTTCTCCGCATTGCAAGGTGCAATTCTGAAATTTTTTGCTTTTTCCTGCTCCTCTTAGCATGATAAAGAAGATTCAAAGAGAGTGAGATGCCAGCTCCTTTCATTCAGTCAGTAGCTTCAATCATTTCTGGACGTTTTTCAATGGCAAAAATCAATGAATATTGTAAATGCACAAACAGTAATTTCTGTGCATTGCAAGGTGCAATTCTGAAATTTTTTGCTTTTTCCTGCTCCTCTTAGCATGGTAAAGAAGATTCAAAGAGAGTGAGATGCCAGCTCCTTTCATTCAGTCAGTAGCTTCAAACATTTCTGGTATATGAATAACATGATGTTTTTCAATGACAAAAATCAATGAATATTGTAAATGCACAAACAGTAATTTCTCCGCATTGCAAGGTGCAAGTCTGAAATTTTTTGCTTTTTCCTGCTCCTCTTAGCATGATAAAGAAGATTCAAAGAGAGTGAGATGCCAGCTCCTTTCATTCAGTTAGTAGCTTCAATCATTTCTGGACGTTTTTCAATGGCAAAAATCAATGAATATTGTAAATGCACAAACTGTAATTTCTCCGCATTGCAAGGTGCAATTCTGAAATTTTTTGCTTTTTCCTGCTCCTCTTAGCATGATAAAGAAGATTCAAAGAGAGTGAGATGCCAGCTCCTTTCATTCAGTCAGTAGCTTCAATCATTTCTGGACGTTTTTCAATGGCAAAAATCAATGAATATTGTAAATGCACAAACAGTAATTTCTCCGCATTGCAAGGTGCAATTCTGAAATTTTTTGCTTTTTCCTGCTCCTCTTAGCATGGTAAAGAATACTCAAAGAGAGTGAGATGCCAGCTCCTTTCATTCAGTCAGTAGCTTCAAACATTTCTGGTATATGAATAACATGATGTTTTTCAATGGCAAAAATCAATGAATATTGTAAATGCACAAACAGTAATTTCTCCGCATTGCAAGGTGCAAGTCTGAAATTTTTTGCTTTTTCCTGCTCCTCTTAGCATGATAAAGAAGATTCAAAGAGAGTGAGATGCCAGCTCCTTTCATTCAGTCAGTAGCTTCAAACATTTCTGGTATATGAATAACATGATGTTTTTCAATGGCAAAAATCAATGAATATTGTAAATGCACAAACAGTAATTTCTCCGCATTGCAAGGTGCAATTCTGAAATTTTTTGCTTTTTCCTGCTCCTCTTAGCATGATAAAGAAGATTCAAAGAGAGTGAGATGCCAGCTCCTTTCATTCAGTCAGTAGCTTCAAACATTTCTGGACGTTTTTCAATGGCAAAAATCAATGAATATTGTAAATGCACAAACAGTAATATCTCCACATTGCAAGGTGCAATTCTGAAATTTTTTGCTTTTTCCTGTTAATCCTAGCATGATAAAGAAGATTCAAAGAGAGTGAGATGCCAGCTCCTTTCATTCAGTCAGTAGCTTCAAACATTTCTGGTATATGAAAAACATGTTTTTCAATGGCAAAAATCAATGAATATTGTAAATGCACAAACAGTAATATCTCCACATTGCAAGGTGCAATTCTGAAATTTTTTGCTTTTTCCTGTTAATCCTAGCATGATAAAGAAGATTCAAAGAGAGTGAGATGCCAGCTCCTTTCATTCAGTCAGTAGCTTCAAACATTTCTGGTATATGAAAAACATGTTTTTCAATGGCAAAAATCAATGAATATTGTAAATGCACAAACAGTAATATCTCCACATTGCAAGGTGCAATTCTGAAATTTTTTGCTTTTTCCTGCTAATCCTAGCATGATAAAGAAGATTCAAAGAGAGTGAGATGCCAGCTCCTTTCATTCAGTCAGTAGCTTCAAACATTTCTGGACGTTTTTCAATGGCAAAAATCAATGAATATTGTAAATGCACAAACAGTAATATCTCCACATTGCAAGGTGCAATTCTGAAATTTTTTGCTTTTTCCTGTTAATCCTAGCATGATAAAGAAGATTCAAAGAGAGTGAGATGCCAGCTCCTTTCATTCAGTCAGTAGCTTCAAACATTTCTGGTATATGAAAAACATGTTTTTCAATGGCAAAAATCAATGAATATTGTAAATGCACAAACAGTAATATCTCCACATTGCAAGGTGCAATTCTGAAATTTTTTGCTTTTTCCTGCTAATCCTAGCATGATAAAGAAGATTCAAAGAGAGTGAGATGCCAGCTCCTTTCATTCAGTCAGTAGCTTCAAACATTTCTGGTATATGAAAAACATGTTTTTCAATGGCAAAAGTCAATGAATATTGTAAATGCACAAACAGTAATATCTCCACATTGCAAGGTGCAATTCTGAAATTTTTTGCTTTTTCCTGCTAATCCTAGCATGATAAAGAAGATTCAAAGAGAGTGAGATGCCAGCTCCTTTCATTCAGTCAGTAGCTTCAAACATTTCTGGTATATGAAAAACATGTTTTTCAATGGCAAAAATCAATGAATATTGTAAATGCACAAACAGTAATATCTCCACATTGCAAGGCGCAATTCTGAAATTTTTTGCTTTTTCCTGCTCCTCTTAGCATGATAAAGAAGATTCAAAGAGAGTGAGATGCCAGCTCCTTTCATTCAGTCAGTAGCTTCAATCATTTCTGGACGTTTTTCAATGGCAAAAATCAATGAATATTGTAAATGCACAAACAGTAATTTCTCCGCATTGCAAGGTGCAATTCTGAAATTTTTTGCTTTTTCCTGCTCCTCTTAGCATGATAAAGAAGATTCAAAGAGAGTGAGGTGCCAGCTCCTTTCATTCAGTCAGTAACTTCAAACATTTCTGGTATATGAATAACATGTTTTTCAATGGCAAAAATCAATGAATATTGTAAATGCACAAACAGTAATTTCTCCGCATTGCAAGGTGCAATTCTGAAATTTTTTGCTTTTTCCTGCTCCTCTTAGCATGATAAAGAAGATTCAAAGAGAGTGAGATGCCAGCTCCTTTCATTCAGTCAGTAGCTTCAATCATTTCTGGACGTTTTTCAATGGCAAAAATCAATGAATATTGTAAATGCACAAACAGTAATTTCTCCGCATTGCAAGGTGCAATTCTGAAATTTTTTGCTTTTTCCTGCTCCTCTTAGCATGATAAAGAAGATTCAAAGAGAGTGAGATGCCAGCTCCTTTCATTCAGTCAGTAGCTTCAATCATTTCTGGACGTTTTTCAATGGCAAAAATCAATGAATATTGTAAATGCACAAACTGAAATTTCTCCGCATTGCAAGGTGCAATTCTGAAATTTTTTGCTTTTTCCTGCTCCTCTTAGCATGATAAAGAAGATTCAAAGAGAGTGAGATGCCAGCTCCTTTCATTCAGTCAGTAGCTTCAATCATTTCTGGACGTTTTTCAATGGCAAAAATCAATGAATATTGTAAATGCACAAACAGTAATTTCTGTGCATTGCAAGGTGCAATTCTGAAATTTTTTGCTTTTTCCTGCTCCTCTTAGCATGGTAAAGAAGATTCAAAGAGAGTGAGATGCCAGCTCCTTTCATTCAGTCAGTAGCTTCAAACATTTCTGGTATATGAAAAACATGTTTTTCAATGGCAAAAGTCAATGAATATTGTAAATGCACAAACAGTAATATCTCCGCATTGCAAGGTGCAATTCTGAAATTTTTTGCTTTTTCCTGCTCCTCTTAGCATGATAAAGAAGATTCAAAGAGAGTGAGATGCCAGCTCCTTTCATTCAGTCAGTAGCTTCAATCATTTCTGGACGTTTTTCAATGGCAAAAATCAATGAATATTGTAAATGCACAAACAGTAATTTCTCCGCATTGCAAGGTGCAATTCTGAAATTTTTTGCTTTTTCCTGCTCCTCTTAGCATGATAAAGAAGATTCAAAGAGAGTGAGATGCCAGCTCCTTTCATTCAGTCAGTAGCTTCAATCATTTCTGGACGTTTTTCAATGGCAAAAATCAATGAATATTGTAAATGCACAAACTGAAATTTCTCCGCATTGCAAGGTGCAATTCTGAAATTTTTTGCTTTTTCCTGCTCCTCTTAGCATGATAAAGAAGATTCAAAGAGAGTGAGATGCCAGCTCCTTTCATTCAGTCAGTAGCTTCAATCATTTCTGGACGTTTTTCAATGGCAAAAATCAATGAATATTGTAAATGCACAAACAGTAATTTCTGTGCATTGCAAGGTGCAATTCTGAAATTTTTTGCTTTTTCCTGCTCCTCTTAGCATGGTAAAGAAGATTCAAAGAGAGTGAGATGCCAGCTCCTTTCATTCAGTCAGTAGCTTCAAACATTTCTGGTATATGAAAAACATGTTTTTCAATGGCAAAAGTCAATGAATATTGTAAATGCACAAACAGTAATATCTCCACATTGCAAGGTGCAATTCTGAAATTTTTTGCTTTTTCCTGCTAATCCTAGCATGATAAAGAAGATTCAAAGAGAGTGAGATGCCAGCTCCTTTCATTCAGTCAGTAGCTTCAAACATTTCTGGTATATGAAAAACATGTTTTTCAATGGCAAAAATCAATGAATATTGTAAATGCACAAACAGTAATATCTCCACATTGCAAGGCGCAATTCTGAAATTTTTTGCTTTTTCCTGCTCCTCTTAGCATGATAAAGAAGATTCAAAGAGAGTGAGATGCCAGCTCCTTTCATTCAGTCAGTAGCTTCAATCATTTCTGGACGTTTTTCAATGGCAAAAATCAATGAATATTGTAAATGCACAAACAGTAATTTCTCCGCATTGCAAGGTGCAATTCTGAAATTTTTTGCTTTTTCCTGCTCCTCTTAGCATGATAAAGAAGATTCAAAGAGAGTGAGGTGCCAGCTCCTTTCATTCAGTCAGTAGCTTCAAACATTTCTGGTATATGAATAACATGTTTTTCAATGGCAAAAATCAATGAATATTGTAAATGCACAAACAGTAATTTCTCCGCATTGCAAGGTGCAATTCTGAAATTTTTTGCTTTTTCCTGCTCCTCTTAGCATGATAAAGAAGATTCAAAGAGAGTGAGATGCCAGCTCCTTTCATTCAGTCAGTAGCTTCAATCATTTCTGGACGTTTTTCAATGGCAAAAATCAATGAATATTGTAAATGCACAAACAGTAATTTCTCCGCATTGCAAGGTGCAATTCTGAAATTTTTTGCTTTTTCCTGCTCCTCTTAGCATGATAAAGAAGATTCAAAGAGAGTGAGATGCCAGCTCCTTTCATTCAGTCAGTAGCTTCAATCATTTCTGGACGTTTTTCAATGGCAAAAATCAATGAATATTGTAAATGCACAAACTGAAATTTCTCCGCATTGCAAGGTGCAATTCTGAAATTTTTTGCTTTTTCCTGCTCCTCTTAGCATGATAAAGAAGATTCAAAGAGAGTGAGATGCCAGCTCCTTTCATTCAGTCAGTAGCTTCAATCATTTCTGGACGTTTTTCAATGGCAAAAATCAATGAATATTGTAAATGCACAAACAGTAATTTCTGTGCATTGCAAGGTGCAATTCTGAAATTTTTTGCTTTTTCCTGCTCCTCTTAGCATGGTAAAGAAGATTCAAAGAGAGTGAGATGCCAGCTCCTTTCATTCAGTCAGTAGCTTCAAACATTTCTGGTATATGAATAACATGATGTTTTTCAATGACAAAAATCAATGAATATTGTAAATGCACAAACAGTAATTTCTCCGCATTGCAAGGTGCAAGTCTGAAATTTTTTGCTTTTTCCTGCTCCTCTTAGCATGATAAAGAAGATTCAAAGAGAGTGAGATGCCAGCTCCTTTCATTCAGTTAGTAGCTTCAATCATTTCTGGACGTTTTTCAATGGCAAAAATCAATGAATATTGTAAATGCACAAACTGTAATTTCTCCGCATTGCAAGGTGCAATTCTGAAATTTTTTGCTTTTTCCTGCTCCTCTTAGCATGATAAAGAAGATTCAAAGAGAGTGAGATGCCAGCTCCTTTCATTCAGTCAGTAGCTTCAATCATTTCTGGACGTTTTTCAATGGCAAAAATCAATGAATATTGTAAATGCACAAACAGTAATTTCTCCGCATTGCAAGGTGCAATTCTGAAATTTTTTGCTTTTTCCTGCTCCTCTTAGCATGGTAAAGAATACTCAAAGAGAGTGAAATGCCAGCTCCTTTCATTCAGTCAGTAGCTTCAAACATTTCTGGTATATGAATAACATGATGTTTTTCAATGGCAAAAATCAATGAATATTGTAAATGCACAAACAGTAATTTCTCCGCATTGCAAGGTGCAAGTCTGAAATTTTTTGCTTTTTCCTGCTCCTCTTAGCATGATAAAGAAGATTCAAAGAGAGTGAGATGCCAGCTCCTTTCATTCAGTCAGTAGCTTCAAACATTTCTGGTATATGAATAACATGATGTTTTTCAATGGCAAAAATCAATGAATATTGTAAATGCACAAACAGTAATTTCTCCGCATTGCAAGGTGCAATTCTGAAATTTTTTGCTTTTTCCTGCTCCTCTTAGCATGATAAAGAAGATTCAAAGAGAGTGAGATGCCAGCTCCTTTCATTCAGTCAGTAGCTTCAAACATTTCTGGACGTTTTTCAATGGCAAAAATCAATGAATATTGTAAATGCACAAACAGTAATATCTCCACATTGCAAGGTGCAATTCTGAAATTTTTTGCTTTTTCCTGTTAATCCTAGCATGATAAAGAAGATTCAAAGAGAGTGAGATGCCAGCTCCTTTCATTCAGTCAGTAGCTTCAAACATTTCTGGTATATGAAAAACATGTTTTTCAATGGCAAAAATCAATGAATATTGTAAATGCACAAACAGTAATATCTCCACATTGCAAGGTGCAATTCTGAAATTTTTTGCCTTTTCCTGCTAATCCTAGCATGATAAAGAAGATTCAAAGAGAGTGAGATGCCAGCTCCTTTCATTCAGTCAGTAGCTTCAAACATTTCTGGTATATGAAAAACATGTTTTTCAATGGCAAAAATCAATGAATATTGTAAATGCACAAACAGTAATATCTCCACATTGCAAGGTGCAATTCTGAAATTTTTTGCTTTTTCCTGCTAATCCTAGCATGATAAAGAAGATTCAAAGAGAGTGAGATGCCAGCTCCTTTCATTCAGTCAGTAGCTTCAAACATTTCTGGACGTTTTTCAATGGCAAAAATCAATGAATATTGTAAATGCACAAACAGTAATATCTCCACATTGCAAGGTGCAATTCTGAAATTTTTTGCTTTTTCCTGTTAATCCTAGCATGATAAAGAAGATTCAAAGAGAGTGAGATGCCAGCTCCTTTCATTCAGTCAGTAGCTTCAAACATTTCTGGTATATGAAAAACATGTTTTTCAATGGCAAAAATCAATGAATATTGTAAATGCACAAACAGTAATATCTCAACATTGCAAGGTGCAATTCTGAAATTTTTTGCTTTTTCCTGCTAATCCTAGCATGATAAAGAAGATTCAAAGAGAGTGAGATGCCAGCTCCTTTCATTCAGTCAGTAGCTTCAAACATTTCTGGACGTTTTTCAATGGCAAAAATCAATGAATATTGTAAATGCACAAACAGTAATATCTCCACATTGCAAGGTGCAATTCTGAAATTTTTTGCTTTTTCCTGTTAATCCTAGCATGATAAAGAAGATTCAAAGAGAGTGAGATGCCAGCTCCTTTCATTCAGTCAGTAGCTTCAAACATTTCTGGTATATGAAAAACATGTTTTTCAATGGCAAAAATCAATGAATATTGTAAATGCACAAACAGTAATATCTCCACATTGCAAGGTGCAATTCTGAAATTTTTTGCTTTTTCCTGCTAATCCTAGCATGATAAAGAAGATTCAAAGAGAGTGAGATGCCAGCTCCTTTCATTCAGTCAGTAGCTTCAAACATTTCTGGTATATGAAAAACATGTTTTTCAATGGCAAAAATCAATGAATATTGTAAATGCACAAACAGTAATATCTCCACATTGCAAGGTGCAATTCTGAAATTTTTTGCTTTTTCCTGTTAATCCTAGCATGATAAAGAAGATTCAAAGAGAGTGAGATGCCAGCTCCTTTCATTCAGTCAGTAGCTTCAAACATTTCTGGTATATGAAAAACATGTTTTTCAATGGCAAAAATCAATGAATATTGTAAATGCACAAACAGTAATATCTCCACATTGCAAGGTGCAATTCTGAAATTTTTTGCTTTTTCCTGCTAATCCTAGCATGATAAAGAAGATTCAAAGAGAGTGAGATGCCAGCTCCTTTCATTCAGTCAGTAGCTTCAAACATTTCTGGTATATGAAAAACATGTTTTTCAATGGCAAAAATCAATGAATATTGTAAATGCACAAACAGTAATATCTCCACATTGCAAGGTGCAATTCTGAAATGTTTTGCTTTTTCCTGCTAATCCTAGCATGATAAAGAAGATTCAAAGAGAGTGAGATGCCAGCTCCTTTCATTCAGTCAGTAGCTTCAAACATTTCTGGACGTTTTTCAATGGCAAAAATCAATGAATATTGTAAATGCACAAACAGTAATATCTCCACATTGCAAGGTGCAATTCTGAAATTTTTTGCTTTTTCCTGTTAATCCTAGCATGATAAAGAAGATTCAAAGAGAGTGAGATGCCAGCTCCTTTCATTCAGTCAGTAGCTTCAAACATTTCTGGTATATGAAAAACATGTTTTTCAATGGCAAAAATCAATGAATATTGTAAATGCACAAACAGTAATATCTCCACATTGCAAGGTGCAATTCTGAAATTTTTTGCTTTTTCCTGTTAATCCTAGCATGATAAAGAAGATTCAAAGAGAGTGAGATGCCAGCTCCTTTCATTCAGTCAGTAGCTTCAAACATTTCTGGTATATGAAAAACATGTTTTTCAATGGCAAAAATCAATGAATATTGTAAATGCACAAACAGTAATATCTCCACATTGCAAGGTGCAATTCTGAAATTTTTTGCTTTTTCCTGTTAATCCTAGCATGATAAAGAAGATTCAAAGAGAGTGAGATGCCAGCTCCTTTCATTCAGTCAGTAGCTTCAAACATTTCTGGTATATGAAAAACATGTTTTTCAATGGCAAAAATCAATGAATATTGTAAATGCACAAACAGTAATATCTCCACATTGCAAGGTGCAATTCTGAAATTTTTTGCTTTTTCCTGCTAATCCTAGCATGATAAAGAAGATTCAAAGAGAGTGAGATGCCAGCTCCTTTCATTCAGTCAGTAGCTTCAAACATTTCTGGACGTTTTTCAATGGCAAAAATCAATGAATATTGTAAATGCACAAACAGTAATATCTCCACATTGCAAGGTGCAATTCTGAAATTTTTTGCTTTTTCCTGTTAATCCTAGCATGATAAAGAAGATTCAAAGAGAGTGAGATGCCAGCTCCTTTCATTCAGTCAGTAGCTTCAAAATTTCTGGTATATGAAAAACATGTTTTTCAATGGCAAAAATCAATGAATATTGTAAATGCACAAACAGTAATATCTCCACATTGCAAGGTGCAATTCTGAAATTTTTTGCTTTTTCCTGCTAATCCTAGCATGATAAAGAAGATTCAAAGAGAGTGAGATGCCAGCTCCTTTCATTCAGTCAGTAGCTTCAAACATTTCTGGTATATGAAAAACATGTTTTTCAATGGCAAAAGTCAATGAATATTGTAAATGCACAAACAGTAATATCTCCACATTGCAAGGTGCAATTCTGAAATTTTTTGCTTTTTCCTGCTAATCCTAGCATGATAAAGAAGATTCAAAGAGAGTGAGATGCCAGCTCCTTTCATTCAGTCAGTAGCTTCAAACATTTCTGGTATATGAAAAACATGTTTTTCAATGGCAAAAATCAATGAATATTGTAAATGCACAAACAGTAATATCTCCACATTGCAAGGCGCAATTCTGAAATTTTTTGCTTTTTCCTGCTCCTCTTAGCATGATAAAGAAGATTCAAAGAGAGTGAGATGCCAGCTCCTTTCATTCAGTCAGTAGCTTCAATCATTTCTGGACGTTTTTCAATGGCAAAAATCAATGAATATTGTAAATGCACAAACAGTAATTTCTCCGCATTGCAAGGTGCAATTCTGAAATTTTTTGCTTTTTCCTGCTCCTCTTAGCATGATAAAGAAGATTCAAAGAGAGTGAGGTGCCAGCTCCTTTCATTCAGTCAGTAGCTTCAAACATTTCTGGTATATGAATAACATGTTTTTCAATGGCAAAAATCAATGAATATTGTAAATGCACAAACAGTAATTTCTCCGCATTGCAAGGTGCAATTCTGAAATTTTTTGCTTTTTCCTGCTCCGCTTAGCATGATAAAGAAGATTCAAAGAGAGTGAGATGCCAGCTCCTTTCATTCAGTCAGTAGCTTCAATCATTTCTGGACGTTTTTCAATGGCAAAAATCAATGAATATTGTAAATGCACAAACAGTAATTTCTCCGCATTGCAAGGTGCAATTCTGAAATTTTTTGCTTTTTCCTGCTCCTCTTAGCATGATAAAGAAGATTCAAAGAGAGTGAGATGCCAGTTCCTTTCATTCAGTCAGTAGCTTCAATCATTTCTGGACGTTTT
The DNA here is from genome assembly GCF_046119375.1 of Phyllobates terribilis. Lineage (NCBI taxonomy): Eukaryota > Metazoa > Chordata > Amphibia > Anura > Dendrobatidae > Phyllobates > Phyllobates terribilis. The sequence goes on along the minus strand of NW_027365075.1, from coordinate 80,082 downwards.
TCAATGGCAAAAATCAATGAATATTGTAAATGCACAAACAGTAATTTCTCCGCATTGCAAGGTGCAATTCTGAAATTTTTTGCTTTTTCCTGCTCCTCTTAGCATGATAAAGAAGATTCAAAGAGAGTGAGATGCCAGCTCCTTTCATTCAGTCAGTAGCTTCAATCATTTCTGGACGTTTTTCAATGGCAAAAATCAATGAATATTGTAAATGCACAAACAGTAATTTCTGTGCATTGCAAGGTGCAATTCTGAAATTTTTTGCTTTTTCCTGCTCCTCTTAGCATGGTAAAGAAGATTCAAAGAGAGTGAGATGCCAGCTCCTTTCATTCAGTCAGTAGCTTCAAACATTTCTGGTATATGAATAACATGATGTTTTTCAATGACAAAAATCAATGAATATTGTAAATGCACAAACAGTAATTTCTCCGCATTGCAAGGTGCAAGTCTGAAATTTTTTGCTTTTTCCTGCTCCTCTTAGCATGATAAAGAAGATTCAAAGAGAGTGAGATGCCAGCTCCTTTCATTCAGTTAGTAGCTTCAATCATTTCTGGACGTTTTTCAATGGCAAAAATCAATGAATATTGTAAATGCACAAACTGTAATTTCTCCGCATTGCAAGGTGCAATTCTGAAATTTTTTGCTTTTTCCTGCTCCTCTTAGCATGATAAAGAAGATTCAAAGAGAGTGAGATGCCAGCTCCTTTCATTCAGTCAGTAGCTTCAATCATTTCTGGACGTTTTTCAATGGCAAAAATCAATGAATATTGTAAATGCACAAACAGTAATTTCTCCGCATTGCAAGGTGCAATTCTGAAATTTTTTGCTTTTTCCTGCTCCTCTTAGCATGGTAAAGAATACTCCAAGAGAGTGAGATGCCAGCTCCTTTCATTCAGTCAGTAGCTTCAAACATTTCTGGTATATGAATAACATGATGTTTTTCAATGGCAAAAATCAATGAATATTGTAAATGCACAAACAGTAATTTCTCCGCATTGCAAGGTGCAAGTCTGAAATTTTTTGCTTTTTCCTGCTCCTCTTAGCATGATAAAGAAGATTCAAAGAGAGTGAGATGCCAGCTCCTTTCATTCAGTCAGTAGCTTCAAACATTTCTGGTATATGAATAACATGATGTTTTTCAATGGCAAAAATCAATGAATATTGTAAATGCACAAACAGTAATTTCTCCGCATTGCAAGGTGCAATTCTGAAATTTTTTGCTTTTTCCTGCTCCTCTTAGCATGATAAAGAAGATTCAAAGAGAGTGAGATGCCAGCTCCTTTCATTCAGTCAGTAGCTTCAATCATTTCTGGACGTTTTTCAATGGCAAAAATCAATGAATATTGTAAATGCACAAACAGTAATTTCTCCGCATTGCAAGGTGCAATTCTGAAATTTTTTGCTTTTTCCTGCTCCTCTTAGCATGATAAAGAAGATTCAAAGAGAGTGAGATGCCAGCTGATTTCATTCAGTCAGTAGCTTCAAACATTTCTGGTATATGAATAACATGATGTTTTTCAATGGCAAAAATCAATGAATATTGTAAATGCACAAACAGTAATTTCTCCGCATTGCAAGGTGCAATTCTGAAATTTTTTGCTTTTTCCTGCTCCTCTTAGCATGATAAAGAAGATTCAAAGAGAGTGAGATGCCAGCTCCTTTCGTTCAGTCAGTAGCTTCAATCATTTCTGGACGTTTTTCAATGGCAAAAATCATTGAATATTATAAATGCACAAACAGTAATTTCTCCGCATTGCAAGGTGCAATTCTGAAATTTTTTACTTTTTCCTGCTCCTCTTAGCATGATAAATAAGATTCAAAGAGAGTGAGATGCCAGCTCCTTTCATTCAGTCAGTAGCTTCAATCATTTCTGGTATATGAATAACATGATGTTTTTCAATGGCAAAAATCAATGAATATTGTAAATGCACAAACAGTAATTTCTCCGCATTGCAAGGTGCAATTCTGAAATTTTTTGCTTTTTCCTGCTCCTCGTAGCATGATAAAGAAGATTCAAAGAGAGTGAGATGCCAGCTCCTTTCATTCAGTCAGTAGCTTCAAACATTTCTGGACGTTTTTCAATGGCAAAAATCAATGAATATTGTAAATGCACAAACAGTAATTTCTCCGCATTGCAAGGTGCAATTCTGAAATTTTTTGCTTTTTCCTGCTCCTCGTAGCATGATAAAGAAGATTCAAAGAGAGTGAGATGCCAGCTCCTTTCATTCAGTCAGTAGCTTCAATCATTTCTGGACGTTTTTCAATGGCAAAAATCAATGAATATTGTAAATGCACAAACAGTACTTTCTCCGCATTGCAAGGTGCAATTCTGAAATTTTTTGCTTTTTCCTGCTCCTCTTAGCATGATAAAGAAGATTCAAAGAGAGTGAGATGCCAGCTCCTTTCATTTAGTCAGTAGCTTCAATCATTTCTGGACGTTTTTCAATGGCAAAAATCAATGAATATTGTTAATGCACAAACAGTAATTTCTCCGCATTGCAAGGTGCAATTCTGAAATTTTTTGCTTTTTCCTGCTCCTCTTACAATGATAAAGAAGATTCAAAGAGAGTGAGATGCCAGCTCCTTTCATTCAGTCAGTAGCTTCAATCATTTCTGGACGTTTTTCAATGGCAAAAATCAATGAATATTGTAAATGCACAAACAGTAATTTCTCCGCATTGCAAGGTGCAATTCTGAAATTTTTTGCTTTTTCCTGCTCCTCTTAGCATGATAAAGAAGATTCAAAGAGAGTGAGATGCCAGCTCCTTTCATTCAGTCAGTAGCTTCAAACATTTCTGGTATATGAATAACATGATGTTTTTCAATGGCAAAAATCAATGAATATTGTAAATGCACAAACAGTAATTTATCCGCATTGCAAGGTGCAATTCTGAAATTTTTTGCTTTTTCCTGCTCCTCTTAGCATGATAAAGAAGATTCAAAGAGAGTGAGATGCCAGCTCCTTTTGTTCAGTCAGTAGCTTCAATCATTTCTGGACGTTTTTCAATGGCAAAAATCATTGAATATTATAAATGCACAAACAGTAATTTCTCCGCATTGCAAGGTGCAATTCTGAAATTTTTTACTTTTTCCTGCTCCTCTTAGCATGATAAAGAAGATTCAAAGAGAGTGAGATGCCAGCTCCTTTCATTCAGTCAGTAGCTTCAATCATTTCTGGTATATGAATAACATGATGTTTTTCAATGGCAAAAATCAATGAATATTGTAAATGCACAAACAGTAATTTCTCCGCATTGCAAGGTGCAATTCTGAAATTTTTTGCTTTTTCCTGCTCCTCTTAGCATGATAAAGAAGATTCAAAGAGAGTGAGATGACAGCTCCTTTCATTCAGTCAGTAGCTTCAATCATTTCTGGACGTTTTTCAATGGCAAAAATCAATGAATATTGTAAATGCACAAACAGTAATTTCTCCGCATTGCAAGGTGCAATTCTGAAATTTTTTGCTTTTTCCTGCTCTTCTTAGCATGATAAACAAGATTCAAAGAGAGTGAGATGCCAGCTCCTTTCATTCAGTCAGTAGCTTCAATCATTTCTGGACGTTTTTCAATGGCAAAAATCAATGAATATTGTAAATGCACAAACAGTAATTTCTCAGCATTGCAAGGTGCAATTCTGAAATTTTTTGCTTTTTCCTGCTCCTCTTAGCATGATAAAGAAGATTCAAAGAGAGTGAGATGCCAGCTCCTTTCATTCAGTCAGTAGCTTCAATCATTTCTGGACGTTTTTCAATTGCAAAAATCAATGAATATTGTAAATGCACAAACAGTAATTTCTCCGCATTGCAAGGTGCAATTCTGAAATTTTTTGCTTTTTCCTGCTCCTCTTAGCATGATAAAGACGATTCAAAGAGAGTGAGATGCCAGCTACTTTCATTCAGTCAGTAGCTTCAATCATTTCTGGTATATGAATAACATGATGTTTTTCAATGGCAAAAATCAATGAATATTGTAAATGCACAAACAGTAATTTCTCCGCATTGCAAGGTGCAATTCTGAATTTTTTTGCTTTTTCCTGCTGCTCTTAGCATGATAAAGAAGATTCAAAGAGAGTGAGATGCCAGCTCCTTTCATTCACTCAGTAGCTTCAATCATTTCTGGTATATGAATAACATGATGTTTTTCAATGGCAAAAATCAATGAATATTGTAAATGCACAAACAGTAATTTATCCGCATTGCAAGGTGCAATTCTGAAATTTTTTGCTTTTTCCTGCTCCTCTTAGCATGATAAAGAAGATTCAAAGAGAGTGAGATGCAAGCTCCTTTCATTCAGTCAGTAGCTTCAAACATTTCTGGTATATGAATAACATGATGCTTTTCAATGGCAAAAATCAATGAATATTGTAAATGCACAAACAGTAATTTCTCCGCATTGCATGGTGCAATTCTGAAATTTTTTGCTTTTTCCTGCTCCTCTTAGCATGATAAAGAAGATTCAAAGAGAGTGAGATGCCAGCTCCTTTCATTCAGTCAGTAGCTTCAATCATTTCTGGACGTTTTTCAATGGCAAAAATCAATGAATATTGTAAATGCACAAACAGTAATTTCTCCGCATTGCAAGGTGCAATTCTGAAATTTTTTGCTTTTTCCTGCTCCTCTTAGCATGATAAAGAAGATTCAAAGAGAGTGAGATGCCAGCTCCTTTCATTCAGTCAGTAGCTTCAATCATTTCTGGTATATGAATAACATGATGTTTTTCAATGGCAAAAATCAATGAATTTTGTAAATGCACAAACAGTAATTTCTCCGCATTGCAAGGTGCAATTCTGAAATTTTTTGCTTTTTCCTGCTCCTCTTAGCATGATAAAGAAGATTCAAAGAGAGTGAGATGCCAGCTCCTTTCATTCAGTCAGTAGCTTCAATCATTTCTGGACGTTTTTCAATGGCAAAAATCAATGAATTGTAAATGCACAAACAGTAATTTCTCCGCATTGCAAGGTGCAATTCTGAAATTTTTTGCTTTTTCCTGCTCCTCTTAGCATGATAAAGATGATTCAAAGAGAGTGAGATGCCAGCTCCTTTCATTCAGTCAGTAGCTTCAAACATTTCTGGTATATGAATAACATGATGTTTTTCAATGGCAAAAATCAATGAATATTGTAAATGCACAAACAGTAATTTCTCCGCATTGCAAGGTGCAATACTGAAATTTTTTACTTTTTCCTGCTCCTCTTAGCATGATAAAGAAGATTCAAAGAGAGTGAGATGCCAGCTCCTTTCATTCAGTCAGTAGCTTCAATCATTTCTGGACGTTTTTCAATGGCAAAAATCAATGAATATTGTAAATGCACAAACAGTAATTTCTCCGCATTGCAAGGTGCAATTCTGAAATTTTTTGCTTTTTCCTGCTCCTCTTAGCATGATAAAGAAGATTCAAAGAGAGTGAGATGCCAGCTCCTTTCATTCAGTCAGTAGCTTCAATCATTTCTGGTATATGAATAACATGATGTTTTTCAATGGCAAAAATCAATGAATTTTGTAAATGCACAAACAGTAATTTCTCCGCATTGCAAGGTGCAATTCTGAAATTTTTTGCTTTTTCCTGCTCCTCTTAGCATGATAAAGAAGATTCAAAGAGAGTGAGATGCCAGCTCCTTTCATTCAGTCAGTAGCTTCAATCATTTCTGGACGTATTTCAATGGCAAAAATCAATGAATTGTAAATGCACAAACAGTAATTTCTCCGCATTGCAAGGTGCAATTCTGAAATTTTTTGCTTTTTCCTGCTCCTCTTAGCATGATAAAGAAGATTCAAAGAGAGTGAGATGCCAGCTCCTTTCATTCAGTCAGTAGCTTCAAACATTTCTGGTATATGAATAACATGATGTTTTTCAATGGCAAAAATCAATGAATATTGTAAATGCACAAACAGTAATTTCTCCGCATTGCAAGGTGCAATACTGAAATTTTTTACTTTTTCCTGCTCCTCTTAGCATGATAAAGAAGATTCAAAGAGAGTGAGATGCCAGCTCCTTTCATTCAGTCAGCAGCTTCAATCATTTCTGGTATATGAATAACATGATGTTTTTCAATGGCAAAAATCAATGAATATTGTAAATGCACAAACAGTAATTTCTCCGCATTGCAAGGTGCAATTCTGAAATTTTTTGCTTTTTCCTGCTCCTCTTAGCATGATAAACAAGATTCAAAGAGAGTGAGATGCCAGCTCCTTTCATTCAGTCAGTAGCTTCAATCATTTCTGGACGTTTTTCAATGGCAAAAATCAATGAATATTGTAAATGCACAAACAGTAATTTCTCCGCATTGCAAGGTGCAATTCTGAAATTTTTTACTTTTTCCTGCTCCTCTTAGCATGATAAAGAAGATTCAAAGAGAGTGAGATGCCAGCTCCTTTCATTCAGTCAGTAGCTTCAATCATTTCTGGTATATGAATAACATGATGTTTTTCAATCGCAAAAATCAATGAATATTGTAAATGCACAAACAGTAATTTCTCCGCATTGCAAGGTGCAATTCTGAAATTTTTTACTTTTTCCTGCTCCTCTTAGCATGATAAAGAAGATTCAAAGAGAGTGAGATGCCAGCTCCTTTCATTCAGTCAGTAGCTTCAATCATTTCTGGACGTTTTTCAATGGCAAAAATCAATGAATATTGTAAATGCACAAACAGTAATTTCTCCGCATTGCAAGGTGCAATTCTGAAATTTTTTGCTTTTTCCTGCTCCTTTTAGCATGATAAAGAAGATTCAAAGAGAGTGAGATGCCAGCTCCTTTCCTTCAGTCAGTAGCTTCAATCATTTCTGGTATATGAATAACATGATGTTTTTCAATGGCAAAAATCAATGAATTTTGTAAATGCACAAACAGTAATTTCTCCGCATTGCAAGGCGGAATTCTGAAATTTTTTGCTTTTTCCTGCTCCTCTTAGAATGATAAAGAATATTCAAAGAGAGTGACATGCCAGCTCCTTTCATTCAGTCAGTAGCTTCAATCATTTCTGGACATTTTTCAATGGCAAAAATCAATGAATATTGTAAATGCACAAACAGTAATTTCTCCGCATTGCAAGGTGCAATTCTGAAATTTTTTGCTTTTTCCTGCTCCTCTTAGCATGATAAAGAAGATTCAAAGAGAGTGAGATGCCAGCTCCTTTCATTCAGTCAGTAGCTTCAATCATTTCTGGACGTTTTTCAATGGCAAAAATCAATGAATATTGTAAATGCACAAACAGTAATTTCTCCGCATTGCAAGGTGCATTTCTGAAATTTTTTGCTTTTTCCTGCTCCTCTTAGCATGATAAAGAAGATTCAAAGAGAGTGAGATGCCAGCTCCTTTCATTCAGTCAGTAGCTTCCATCATTTCTGGACATTTTTCAATGGCAAAAATCAATGAATATTGTAAATGCACAAACAGTAATTTCTCCGCATTGCAAGGTGCAATTCTGAAATTTTTTGCTTTTTCCTGCTCCTCTTAGCATGATAAAGAAGATTCAAAGAGAGTGAGATGCCAGCTCCTTTCCTTCAGTCAGTAGCTTCAATCATTTCTGGTATATGAATAACATCATGTTTTTCAATGGCAAAAATCAATGAATTTTGTAAATGCACAAACAGTAATTTCTCCGCATTGCAAGGCGCAATTCTGAAATTTTTTGCTTTTTCCTGCTCCTCTTAGCATGATAAAGAAGATTCAAAGAGAGTGAGATGCCAGCTCCTTTCATTCAGTCAGTAGCTTCAATCATTTCTGGACATTTTTCAATGGCAAAAATCAATGAATATTGTAAATGCACAAACAGTAATTTCTCCGCATTGCAAGGTGCAATTCTGAAATTTTTTGCTTTTTCCTGCTCCTCTTAGCATGATAAAGAAGATTCAAAGAGAGTGAGATGCCAGCTCCCCTCATTCAGTCAGTAGCTTCAATCATTTCTGGACGTTTTTCAATGGCAAAAATCAATGAATATTGTAAATGCACAAACAGTAATTTCTCCGCATTGCAAGGTGCAATTCTGAAATTTTTTGCTTTTTCCTGCTCCTCTTAGCATGATAAAGAAGATTCAAAGAGAGTGAGGTGCCAGCTCCTTTCATTCAGTCAGGAGCTTCAAACATTTCTGGTATATGAATAACATGTTTTTCAATGGCAAAAATCAATGAATATTGTAAATGCACAAACAGTAATTTCTCCGCATTGCAAGGTGCAATTCTGAAATTTTTTGCTTTTTCCTGCTCCTCTTAGCATGATAAAGAAGATTCAAAGAGAGTGAGATGCCAGCTCCTTTCATTCAGTGAGTAGCTTCAATCATTTCTGGACGTTTTTCAATGGCAAAAATCAATTAATATTGTAAATGCACAAACAGCAATTTCTCCGCATTGCTAGGTGCAATTCTGAAATTTTTTGCTTTTTCCTGCTACTCTTAGCATGATAAAGAAGATTCAAAGAGAGTGAGATGCCAGCTCCTTTCATTCAGTCAGTAGCTTCAATCATTTCTGGACGTTTTTCAATGGCAAAAATCAATGAATATTGTAAATGCACAAACTGTAATTTCTCCGCATTGCAAGGTGCAATTCTGAAATTTTTTGCTTTTTCCTGCTCCTCTTAGCATGATAAAGAAGATTCAAAGAGAGTGAGATGCCAGCTCCTTTCATTCAGTCAGTAGCTTCAATCATTTCTGGACATTTTTCAATGGCAAAAATCAATGAATATTGTAAATGCACAAACAGTAATTTCTCCGCATTGCAAGGTGCAATTCTGAAATTTTTTGCTTTTTCCTGCTCCTCTTAGCATGATAAAGAAGATTCAAAGAGAGTGAGATGCCAGCTCCTTTCATTCAGTCAGTAGCTTCAATCATTTCTGGACATTTTTCAATGGCAAAAATCAATGAATATTGTAAATGCACAAACAGTAATTTCTCCGCATTGCAAGGTGCAATTCTGAAATTTTTTGCTTTTTCCTGCTCCTCTTAGCATGATAAAGAAGATTCAAAGAGAGTGAGATGTCAGCTCCTTTCATTCAGTCAGTAGCTTCAAACATTTCTGGTATATGAATAACATGATGTTTTTCAATGGCAAAAATCAATGAATATTGTAAATGCACAAATAGTAATTTCTCCGCATTGCAAGGTGCAATTCTGAAATTTTTTGCTTTTTCCTGCTCCTCTTAGCATGATAAAGAAGATTCAAAGAGAGTGAGATGCCAGCTCCTTTCATTCAGTCAGTAGCTTCAATCATTTCTGGTATATGAATAACATGATGTTTTTCAATGGCAAAAATCAATGAATTTTGTAAATGCACAAACAGTAATTTCTCAGCATTGCAAGGTGCAATTCTGAAATTTTTTGCTTTTTCCTGCTGCTCTTAGCATGATAAAGAAGATTCAAAGAGAGTGAGATGCCAGCTCCTTTCATTGTCAGTAGCTTCAATCATTTCTGGACGTTTTTCAATGGCAAAAATCAATGAATATTTTAAATGCACAAACAGTAATTTCTCCGCATTGCAAGGTGCAATTCTGAAATTTTTTGCTTTTTCCTGCTCCTCTTAGCATGATAAAGAAGATTCAAAGAGAGTGAGATGCCAGCTCCTTTCATTCAGTCAGTAGCTTCAATCATTTCTGGACGTTTTTCAATGGCAAAAATCAATGAATATTGTAAATGCACAAACAGTAATTTCTCCGCATTGCAAGGTGCAATTCTGAAATTTTTTGCTTTTTCCTGCTCCTCTTAGCATGATAAAGAAGATTCAAAGAGAGTGAGATGTCAGCTCCTTTCATTCAGTCAGTAGCTTCAAACATTTCTGGTATATGAATAACATGATGTTTTTCAATGGCAAAAATCAATGAATATTGTAAATGCACAAACAGTAATTTCTCCGCATTGCAAGGTGCAATTCTGAAATTTTTTGCTTTTTCCTGCTCCTCTTAGCATGATAAAGAAGATTCAAAGAGAGTGAGATGCCAGCTCCTTTCATTCAGTCAGTAGCTTCAATCATTTCTGGTATATGAATAACATGATGTTTTTCAATGGCAAAAATCAATGAATTTTGTAAATGCACAAACAGTAATTTCTCAGCATTGCAAGGTGCAATTCTGAAATTTTTTGCTTTTTCCTGCTGCTCTTAGCATGATAAAGAAGATTCAAAGAGAGTGAGATGCCAGCTCCTTTCATTGTCAGTAGCTTCAATCATTTCTGGACGTTTTTCAATGGCAAAAATCAATGAATATTTTAAATGCACAAACAGTAATTTCTCCGCATTGCAAGGTGCAATTCTGAAATTTTTTGCTTTTTCCTGCTCCTCTTAGCATGATAAAGAAGATTCAAAGAGAGTGAGATGCCAGCTCCTTTCATTCAGTCAGTAGCTTCAATCATTTCTGGACGTTTTTCAATGGCAAAAATCAATGAATATTGTAAATGCACAAACAGTAATTTCTCCGCATTGCAAGGTGCAATTCTGAAATTTTTTGCTTTTTCCTGCTCCTCTTAGCATGATAAAGAAGATTCAAAGAGAGTGAGATGTCAGCTCCTTTCATTCAGTCAGTAGCTTCAAACATTTCTGGTATATGAATAACATGATGTTTTTCAATGGCAAAAATCAATGAATATTGTAAATGCACAAACAGTAATTACTCCGCATTGCAAGGTGCAATTCTGAAATTTTTTGCTTTTTCCTGCTCCTCTTAGCATGATAAAGAAGATTCAAAGAGAGTGAGATGCCAGCTCCTTTCATTCAGTCAGTAGCTTCAATCATTTCTGGTATATGAATAACATGATGTTTTTCAATGGCAAAAATCAATGAATTTTGTAAATGCACAAACAGTAATTTCTCAGCATTGCAAGGTGCAATTCTGAAATTTTTTGCTTTTTCCTGCTCCTCTTAGCATGATAAAGAAGATTCAAAGAGAGTGAGATGCCAGCTCCTTTCATTGTCAGTAGCTTCAATCATTTCTGGACGTTTTTCAATGGCAAAAATCAATGAATATTGTAAATGCACAAACAGTAATTTCTCCGCATTGCAAGGTGCAATTCTGAAATTTTTTGCTTTTTCCTGCTCCTCTTAGCATTATGAAGAAGATTCAAAGAGAGTGAGATACCAGCTCCTTTCATTCAGTCAGTAGCTTCAAACATTTCTGGTATATGAATAACATGATGTTTTTCAATGGCAAAAATCAATGAATATTGTAAATGCACAAACAGCAATTTCTCCGCATTGCAAGGTGCAATTCTGAAATTTTTTGCTTTTTCCTGCTCCTCTTAGCATGATAAAGAAGATTCAAAGAGAGTGAGATGCCAGCTCCTTTCGTTCAGTCAGTAGCTTCAATCATTTCTGGACGTTTTTCAATGGCAAAAATCATTGAATATTGTAAATGCACAAACAGTAATTTCTCCGCATTGCAAGGTGCAATTCTGAAATTTTTTACTTTTTCCTGCTCCTCTTAGCATGATAAAGAAGATTCAAAGAGAGTGAGATGCCATCTCCTTTCATTCAGTCAGTAGCTTCAATCATTTCTGGACGTTTTTCAATTGCAAAAATCAATGAATATTGTAAATGCACAAACAGTAATTTCTCCGCATTGCAAGGTGCAATTCTGAAATTTTTTGCCTTTTCCTGCTCCTCTTAGCATGATAAAGAAGATTCAAAGAGAGTGAGATGCCAGCTCCTTTCATTCAGTCAGTAGCTTCAATCATTTCTGGACGTTTTTCAATGGCAAAAATCAATGAATATTGTAAATGCACAAACAGTAATTTCTCCGCATTGCAAGGTGCAATTCTGAAATTTTTTGCTTTTTCCTGCTCCTTTTAGCATGATAAACAAGATTCAAAGAGAGTGAGATGCCAGCTCCTTTCATTCAGTCAGTAGCTTCAATCATTTATGGACGTTTTTCAATTGCAAAAATCATTGAATATTGTAAATGCACAAACAGTAATTTCTCCGCATTGCAAGGTGCAATTCTGAAATTTTTTACTTTTTCCTGCTCCTCTTAGCATGATAAAGAAGATTCAAAGAGAGTGAGATGCCAGCTCCTTTCATTCAGTCAGTAGCTTCAATCATTTCTGGTATATGAATAACATGATGTTTTTCAATCGCAAAAATCAATGAATATTGTAAATGCACAAACAGTAATTTCTCCGCATTGCAAGGTGCAATTCTGAAATTTTTTGCTTTTTCCTGCTCCTCTTAGCATGATAAAGAAGATTCAAAGAGAGTGAGATGCCAGCTCCTTTCATTCAGTCAGTAGCTTCAATCATTTCCGGACGTTTTTCAATGGCAAAAATCAATGAATATTGTAAATGCACAAACAGTAATTTCTCCGCATTGCAAGGTGTAATTCTGAAATTTTTTGCTTTTTCCTGCTCCTCTTAGCATGATAAAGAAGATTCAAAGAGAGTGAGATGCCAGCTCCTTTCTTTCAGTCAGTAGCTTCAATCATTTCTGGTATATGAATAACATGATGTTTTTCAATGGCAAAAATCAATGAATTTTGTAAATGCACAAACAGTAATTTCTCCGCATTGCAAGGCGCAATTCTGAAATTTTTTGCTTTTTCCTGCTCCTCTTAGCATGATAAAGAAGATTCAAAGAGAGTGAGATGCTAGCTCCTTTCATTCAGTCAGTAGCTTCAATCATTTCTGGACGTTTTTCAATGGCAAAAATCAATGAATATTGTAAATGCACAAACAGTAATTTCTCCGCATTGCAAGGTGCAATTCTGAAATTTTTTGCTTTTTCCTGCTCCTCTTAGCATGATAAACAAGATTCAAAGAGAGTGAGGTGCCAGCTCCTTTCATTCAGTCAGGAGCTTCAAACATTTCTGGTATATGAATAACATGTTTTTCAATGGCAAAAATCAATGAATATTGTAAATGCACAAACAGTAATTTCTCCGCATTGCAAGGTGCAATTCTGAAATTTTTTGCTTTTTCCTGCTCCTCTTAGCATGATAAAGAAGATTCAAAGAGAGTGAGATGCCAGCTCCTTTCATTCAGTCAGTAGCTTCAATCATTTCTGGACATTTTTCAATGGCAAAAATCAATGAATATTGTAAATGCACAAACAGTAATTTCTCCGCATTGCAAGGTGCAATTCTGAAATTTTTTGCTTTTTCCTGCTCCTCTTAGCATGATAAAGAAGATTCAAAGAGAGTGAGATGCCAGCTCCTTTCATTCAGTCAGTAGCTTCAATCATTTCTGGACATTTTTCAATGGCAAAAATCAATGAATATTGTAAATGCACAAACAGTAATTTCTCCGCATTGCAAGGTGCAATTCTGAAATTTTTTGCTTTTTCCTGCTCCTCTTAGCATGATAAAGAAGATTCAAAGAGAGTGAGATGCCAGCTCCTTTCATTCAGTCAGTAGCTTCAATCATTTCTGGACGTTTTTCAATGGCAAAAATCAATGAATATTGTAAATGCACAAACTGTAATTTCTCCGCATTGCAAGGTGCAATTCTGAAATTTTTTGCTTTTTCCTGCTCCTCTTAGCATGATAAAGAAGATTCAAAGAGAGTGAGATGCCAGCTCCTTTCATTCAGTCAGTAGCTTCAATCATTTCTGGACGTTTTTCAATGGCAAAAATCAATGAATATTGTAAATGCACAAACAGTAATTTCTCCGCATTGCAAGGTGCAATTCTGAAATTTTTTGCTTTTTCCTGCTCCTCTTAGCATGATAAAGAAGATTCAAAGAGAGTGAGATGCCAGCTCCTTTCATTCAGTCAGTAGCTTCAATCATTTCTGGACGTTTTTCAATGGCAAAAATCAATGAATATTGTAAATGCACAAACAGTAATTTCTCCGCATTGCAAGGTGCAATTCTGAAATTTTTTGCTTTTTCCTGCTCCTCTTAGCATGATAAAGAAGATTCAAAGAGAGTGAGATGCCAGCTCCTTTCATTCAGTCAGTAGCTTCAATCATTTCTGGTATATGAATAACATGATGTTTTTCAATGGCAAAAATCAATGAATTTTGTAAATGCACAAACAGTAATTTCTCAGCATTGCAAGGTGCAATTCTGAAATTTTTTGCTTTTTCCTGCTCCTCTTAGCATGATAAAGAAGATTCAAAGAGAGTGAGATGCCAGCTCCTTTCATTGTCAGTAGCTTCAATCATTTCTGGACGTTTTTCAATGGCAAAAATCAATGAATATTGTAAATGCACAAACAGTAATTTCTCCGCATTGCAAGGTGCAATTCTGAAATTTTTTGCTTTTTCCTGCTCCTCTTAGCATTATGAAGAAGATTCAAAGAGAGTGAGATACCAGCTCCTTTCATTCAGTCAGTAGCTTCAAACATTTCTGGTATATGAATAACATGATGTTTTTCAATGGCAAAAATCAATGAATATTGTAAATGCACAAACAGTAATTTCTCCGCATTGCAAGGTGCAATTCTGAAATTTTTTGCTTTTTCCTGCTCCTCTTAGCATGATAAAGAAGATTCAGAGAGAGTGAGATGCCAGCTCCTTTCGTTCAGTCAGTAGCTTCAATCATTTCTGGACGTTTTTCAATGGCAAAATTCATTGAATATTGTAAATGCACAAACAGTAATTTCTCCGCATTGCAAGGTGCAATTCTGAAATTTTTTACTTTTTCCTGCTCCTCTTAGCATGATAAAGAAGATTCAAAGAGAGTGAGATGCCAGCTCCTTTCATTCAGTCAGTAGCTTCAATCATTTCTGGTATATGAATAACATGATGTTTTTCAATCGCAAAAATCAATTAATATTGTAAATGCACAAACAGTAATTTCTCCGCATTGCAAGGTGCAATTCTGAAATTTTTTGCTTTTTCCTGCTCCTCTTAGCATGATAAAGAAGATTCAAAGAGAGTGAGATGCCAGCTCCTTTCATTCAGTCAGTAGCTTCAATCATTTCTGGACGTTTTTCAATGGCAAAAATCAATGAATATTGTAAATGCACAAACAGTAATTTCTCCGCATTGCAAGGTGCAATTCTGAAATTTTTTGCTTTTTCCTGCTCCTCTTAGCATGATAAAGAAGATTCAAAGAGAGTGAGATGCCAGCTCCTTTCCTTCAGTCAGTAGCTTCAATCATTTCTGGCATATGAATAACATGATGTTTTTCAATGGCAAAAATCAATGAATTTTGTAAATGCACAAACAGTAATTTCTCCGCATTGCAAGGCGCAATTCTGAAATTTTTTGCTTTTTCCTGCTCCTCTTAGCATGATAAAGAAGATTCAAAGAGAGTGAGATGCCAGCTCCTTTCATTCAGTCAGTAGCTTCAATCATTTCTGGACATTTTTCAATGGCAAAAATCAATGAATATTGTAAATGCACAAACAGTAATTTCTCCGCATTGCAAGGTGCAATTCTGAAATTTTTTGCTTTTTCCTGCTCCTCTTAGCATGATAAAGAAGATTCAAAGAGAGTGAGATGCCAGCTCCTTTAGTTCAGTCAGTAGCTTCAATCATTTCTGGACGTTTTTCAATGGCAAAATTCATTGAATATTGTAAATGCACAAACAGTAATTTCTCCGCATTGCAAGGTGCAATTCTGAAATTTTTTACTTTTTCCTGCTCCTCTTAGCATGATAAAGAAGATTCAAAGAGAGTGAGATGCCAGCTCCTTTCATTCAGTCAGTAGCTTCAATCATTTCTGGTATATGAATAACATGATGTTTTTCAATCGCAAAAATCAATGAATATTGTAAATGCACAAACAGTAATTTCTCCGCATTGCAAGGTGCAATTCTGAAATTTTTTGCTTTTTCCTGCTCCTCTTAGCATGATAAAGAAGATTCAAAGAGAATGAGATGCCAGCTCCTTTCATTCAGTCAGTAGCTTCAATCATTTCTGGACGTTTTTCAATGGCAAAAATCAATGAATATTGTAAATGCACAAACAGTAATTTCTCCGCATTGCAAGGTGCAATTCTGAAATTTTTTGCTTTTTCCTGCTCCTCTTAGCATGATAAAGAAGATTCAAAGAGAGTGAGATGCCAGCTCCTTTCATTGTCAGTAGCTTCAATCATTTCTGGACGTTTTTCAATGACAAAAATCAATGAATATTGTAAATGCACAAACAGTAATTTCTCCGCATTGCAAGGTGCAATTCTGAAATTTTTTGCTTTTTCCTGCTCCTCTTAGCATTATGAAGAAGATTCAAAGAGAGTGAGATACCAGCTCCTTTCATTCAGTCAGTAGCTTCAAACATTTCTGGTATATGAATAACATGATGTTTTTCAATGGCAAAAATCAATGAATATTGTAAATGCACAAACAGTAATTTCTCCGCATTGCAAGGTGCAATTCTGAAATTTTTTGCTTTTTCCTGCTCCTCTTAGCATGATAAAGAAGATTCAAAGAGAGTGAGATGCCAGCTCCTTTCGTTCAGTCAGTAGCTTCAATCATTTCTGGACGTTTTTCAATGGCAAAAATCATTGAATATTGTAAATGCACAAACAGTAATTTCTCCGCATTGCAAGGTGCAATTCTGAAATTTTTTACTTTTTCCTGCTCCTCTTAGAATGATAAAGAAGATTCAAAGAGAGTGAGATGCCATCTCCTTTCATTCAGTCAGTAGCTTCAATCATTTCTGGACGTTTTTCAATTGCAAAAATCAATGAATATTGTAAATGCACAAACAGTAATTTCTCTGCATTGCAAGGTGCAATTCTGAAATTGTTTGCTTTTTCCTGCTCCTCTTAGCATGATAAAGAAGATTCAAAGAGAGTGAGATGCCAGCTCCTTTCATTCAGTCAGTAGCTTCAATCATTTCTGGACGTTTTTCAATGGCAAAAATCAATGAATATTGTAAATGCACAAACAGTAATTTCTCCGCATTGCAAGGTGCAATTCTGAAATTTTTTGCTTTTTCCTGCTCCTTTTAGCATGATAAACAAGATTCAAAGAGAGTGAGATGCCAGCTCCTTTCATTCAGTCAGTAGCTTCAATCATTTATGGACGTTTTTCAATTGCAAAAATCATTGAATATTGTAAATGCACAAACAGTAATTTCTCCGCATTGCAAGGTGCAATTCTGAAATTTTTTACTTTTTCCTGCTCCTCTTAGCATGATAAAGAAGATTCAAAGAGAGTGAGATGCCAGCTCCTTTCATTCAGTCAGTAGCTTCAATCATTTCTGGTATATGAATAACATGATGTTTTTCAATCGCAAAAATCAATGAATATTGTAAATGCACAAACAGTAATTTCTCCGCATTGCAAGGTGCAATTCTGAAATTTTTTGCTTTTTCCTGCTCCTCTTAGCATGATAAAGAAGATTCAAAGAGAGTGAGATGCCAGCTCCTTTCATTCAGTCAGTAGCTTCAATCATTTCCGGACGTTTTTCAATGGCAAAAATCAATGAATATTGTAAATGCACAAACAGTAATTTCTCCGCATTGCAAGGTGTAATTCTGAAATTTTTTGCTTTTTCCTGCTCCTCTTAGCATGATAAAGAAGATTCAAAGAGAGTGAGATGCCAGCTCCTTTCTTTCAGTCAGTAGCTTCAATCATTTCTGGTATATGAATAACATGATGTTTTTCAATGGCAAAAATCAATGAATTTTGTAAATGCACAAACAGTAATTTCTCCGCATTGCAAGGCGCAATTCTGAAATTTTTTGCTTTTTCCTGCTCCTCTTAGCATGATAAAGAAGATTCAAAGAGAGTGAGATGCTAGCTCCTTTCATTCAGTCAGTAGCTTCAATCATTTCTGGACGTTTTTCAATGGCAAAAATCAATGAATATTGTAAATGCACACACAGTAATTTCTCCGCATTGCAAGGTGCAATTCTGAAATTTTTTGCTTTTTCCTGCTCCTCTTAGCATGATAAACAAGATTCAAAGAGAGTGAGGTGCCAGCTCCTTTCATTCAGTCAGGAGCTTCAAACATTTCTGGTATATGAATAACATGTTTTTCAATGGCAAAAATCAATGAATATTGTAAATGCACAAACAGTAATTTCTCCGCATTGCAAGGTGCAATTCTGAAATTTTTTGCTTTTTCCTGCTCCTCTTAGCATGATAAAGAAGATTCAAAGAGAGTGAGATGCCAGCTCCTTTCATTCAGTCAGTAGCTTCAATCATTTCTGGACATTTTTCAATGGCAAAAATCAATGAATATTGTAAATGCACAAACAGTAATTTCTCCGCATTGCAAGGTGCAATTCTGAAATTTT
Organism: Phyllobates terribilis; assembly: GCF_046119375.1. Taxonomy (NCBI): domain Eukaryota; kingdom Metazoa; phylum Chordata; class Amphibia; order Anura; family Dendrobatidae; genus Phyllobates; species Phyllobates terribilis. The sequence goes on along the minus strand of NW_027365075.1, from coordinate 61,984 downwards.
TTGCTTTTTCCTGATCCTCTTAGCATGACAAAGAAGATTCAAAGAGAGTGAGATGCCAGCTCCTTTCATTCAGTCAGTAGCTTCAATCATTTCTGGACATTTTTCAATGGCAAAAATCAATGAATATTGTAAATGCACAAACAGTAATTTCTCCGCATTGCAAGTTGCAATTCTGAAATTTTTTGCTTTTTCCTGCTCCTCTTAGCATGATAAAGAAGATTCAAAGAGAGTGAGATGCCAGCTCCTTTCATTCAGTCAGTAGCTTCAATCATTTCTGGACGTTTTTCAATGGCAAAAATCAATGAATATTGTAAATGCACAAACTGTAATTTCTCCGCATTGCAAGGTGCAATTCTGAAATTTTTTGCTTTTTCCTGCTCCTCTTAGCATGATAAAGAAGATTCAAAGAGAGTGAGATGCCAGCTCCTTTCATTCAGTCAGTAGCTTCAATCATTTCTGGACGTTTTTCAATGGCAAAAATCAATGAATATTGTAAATGCACAAACAGTAATTTTTCCGCATTGCAAGGTGCAATTCTGAAATTTTTTGCTTTTTCCTGCTCCTCTTAGCATGATAAAGAAGATTCAAAGAGAGTGAGATGCCAGCTCCTTTCATTCAGTCAGTAGCTTCAATCATTTCTGGACGTTTTTCAATGGCAAAAATCAATGAATATTGTAAATGCACAAACAGTAATTTCTCCGCATTGCAAGGTGCAATTCTGAAATTTTTTGCTTTTTCCTGCTCCTCTTAGCATGATAAAGAAGATTCAAAGAGAGTGAGATGCCAGCTCCTTTCATTCAGTCAGTAGCTTCAATCATTTCTGGTATATGAATAACATGATGTTTTTCAATGGCAAAAATCAATGAATTTTGTAAATGCACAAACAGTAATTTCTCAGCATTGCAAGGTGCAATTCTGAAATTTTTTGCTTTTTCCTGCTCCTCTTAGCATGATAAAGAAGATTCAAAGAGAGTGAGATGCCAGCTCCTTTCATTGTCAGTAGCTTCAATCATTTCTGGACGTTTTTCAATGGCAAAAATCAATGAATATTGTAAATGCACAAACAGTAATTTCTCCGCATTGCAAGGTGCAATTCTGAAATTTTTTGCTTTTTCCTGCTCCTCTTAGCATTATGAAGAAGATTCAAAGAGAGTGAGATACCAGCTCCTTTCATTCAGTCAGTAGCTTCAAACATTTCTGGTATATGAATAACATGATGTTTTTCAATGGCAAAAATCAATGAATATTGTAAATGCACAAACAGTAATTTCTCCGCATTGCAAGGTGCAATTCTGAAATTTTTTGCTTTTTCCTGCTCCTCTTAGCATGATAAAGAAGATTCAAAGAGAGTGAGATGCCAGCTCCTTTAGTTCAGTCAGTAGCTTCAATCATTTCTGGACGTTTTTCAATGGCAAAATTCATTGAATATTGTAAATGCACAAACAGTAATTTCTCCGCATTGCAAGGTGCAATTCTGAAATTTTTTACTTTTTCCTGCTCCTCTTAGCATGATAAAGAAGATTCAAAGAGAGTGAGATGCCAGCTCCTTTCATTCAGTCAGTAGCTTCAATCATTTCTGGTATATGAATAACATGATGTTTTTCAATCGCAAAAATCAATTAATATTGTAAATGCACAAACAGTAATTTCTCCGCATTGCAAGGTGCAATTCTGAAATTTTTTGCTTTTTCCTGCTCCTCTTAGCATGATAAAGAAGATTCAAAGAGAGTGAGATGCCAGCTCCTTTCATTCAGTCAGTAGCTTCAATCATTTCTGGACGTTTTTCAATGGCAAAAATCAATGAATATTGTAAATGCACAAACAGTAATTTCTCCGCATTGCAAGGTGCAATTCTGAAATTTTTTGCTTTTTCCTGCTCCTCTTAGCATGATAAAGAAGATTCAAAGAGAGTGAGATGCCAGCTCCTTTCCTTCAGTCAGTAGCTTCAATCATTTCTGGCATATGAATAACATGATGTTTTTCAATGGCAAAAATCAATGAATTTTGTAAATGCACAAACAGTAATTTCTCCGCATTGCAAGGCGCAATTCTGAAATTTTTTGCTTTTTCCTGCTCCTCTTAGCATGATAAAGAAGATTCAAAGAGAGTGAGATGCCAGCTCCTTTCCTTCAGTCAGTAGCTTCAATCATTTCTGGCATATGAATAACATGATGTTTTTCAATGGCAAAAATCAATGAATTTTGTAAATGCACAAACAGTAATTTCTCCGCATTGCAAGGCGCAATTCTGAAATTTTTTGCTTTTTCCTGCTCCTCTTAGCATGATAAAGAAGATTCAAAGAGAGTGAGATGCCAGCTCCTTTCATTCAGTCAGTAGCTTCAATCATTTCTGGACATTTTTCAATGGCAAAAATCAATGAATATTGTAAATGCACAAACAGTAATTTCTCCGCATTGCAAGGTGCAATTCTGAAATTTTTTGCTTTTTCCTGCTCCTCTTAGCATGATAAAGAAGATTCAAAGAGAGTGAGATGCCAGCTCCTTTAGTTCAGTCAGTAGCTTCAATCATTTCTGGACGTTTTTCAATGGCAAAATTCATTGAATATTGTAAATGCACAAACAGTAATTTCTCCGCATTGCAAGGTGCAATTCTGAAATTTTTTACTTTTTCCTGCTCCTCTTAGCATGATAAAGAAGATTCAAAGAGAGTGAGATGCCAGCTCCTTTCATTCAGTCAGTAGCTTCAATCATTTCTGGTATATGAATAACATGATGTTTTTCAATCGCAAAAATCAATGAATATTGTAAATGCACAAACAGAAATTTCTCCGCATTGCAAGGTGCAATTCTGAAATTTTTTGCTTTTTCCTGCTCCTCTTAGCATGATAAAGAAGATTCAAAGAGAGTGAGATGCCAGCTCCTTTCATTCAGTCAGTAGCTTCAATCATTTCTGGACGTTTTTCAATGGCAAAAATCAATGAATATTGTAAATGCACAAACAGTAATTTCTCCGCATTGCAAGGTGCAATTCTGAAATTTTTTGCTTTTTCCTGCTCCTCTTAGCATGATAAAGAAGATTCAAAGAGAGTGAGATGCCAGCTCCTTTCCTTCAGTCAGTAGCTTCAATCATTTCTGGCATATGAATAACATGATGTTTTTCAATGGCAAAAATCAATGAATTTTGTAAATGCACAAACAGTAATTTCTCCGCATTGCAAGGCGCAATTCTGAAATTTTTTGCTTTTTCCTGCTCCTCTTAGCATGATAAAGAAGATTCAAAGAGAGTGAGATGCCAGCTCCTTTCATTCAGTCAGTAGCTTCAATCATTTCTGGACATTTTTCAATGGCAAAAATCAATGAATATTGTAAATGCACAAACAGTAATTTCTCCGCATTGCAAGGTGCAATTCTGAAATTTTTTGCTTTTTCCTGCTCCTCTTAGCATGATAAAGAAGATTCAAAGAGAGTGAGATGACAGCTCCTTTCATTCAGTCAGTAGCTTCAATCATTTCTGGACGTTTTTCAATGGCAAAAATCAATGAATATTGTAAATGCACAAACAGTAATTTCTCCGCATTGCAAGGTGCAATTCTGAAATTTTTTGCTTTTTCCTGCTCCTCTTAGCATGATAAAGAAGATTCAAAGATAGTGAGGTGCCAGCTCCTTTCATTCAGTCAGGAGCTTCAAACATTTCTGGTATATGAATAACATGTTTTTCAATGGCAAAAATCAATGAATATTGTAAATGCACAAACAGTAATTTCTCCGCATTGCAAGGTGCAATTCTGAAATTTTTTGCTTTTTCCTGCTCCTCTTAGCATGATAAAGAAGATTCAAAGAGAGTGAGATGCCAGCTCCTTTCATTCAGTCAGTAGCTTCAATCATTTCTGGACGTTTTTCAATGGCAAAAATCAATGAATATTGTAAATGCACAAACAGTAATTTCTCCGCATTGCAATGTGCAATTCTGAAATTTTTTGCTTTTTCCTGCTCCTCTTAGCATGATAAAGAAGATTCAAAGAGAGTGAGATGCCAGCTCCTTTCATTCAGTCAGGAGCTTCAAACATTTCTGGTATATGAATAACATGTTTTTCAATGGCAAAAATCAATGAATATTGTAAATGCACAAACAGTAATTTCTCCGCATTGCAAGGTGCAATTCTGAAATTTTTTGCTTTTTCCTGCTCCTCTTAGCATGATAAAGAAGATTCAAAGAGAGTGAGATGCCAGCTCCTTTCATTCAGTCAGTAGCTTCAATCATTTCTGGACGTTTTTCAATGGCAAAAATCAATGAATATTGTAAATGCACAAACAGTAATTTCTCCGCATTGCAAGGTGCAATTCTGAAATTTTTTGCTTTTTCCTGCTCCTCTTAGCATGATAAAGAAGATTCAAAGAGAGTGAGATGCCAGCTCCTTTCATTCAGTCAGTAGCTTCAATCATTTCTGGACGTTTTTCAATGGCAAAAATCAATGAATATTGTAAATGCACAAACAGTAATTTCTCCGCATTGCAAGGTGCAATTCTGAAATTTTTTGCTTTTTCCTGCTCCTCTTAGCATGATAAAGAAGATTCAAAGAGAGTGAGATGCCAGCTCCTTTCATTCAGTCAGTAGCTTCAATCATTTCTGGACATTTTTCAATGGCAAAAATCAATGAATATTGTAAATGCACAAACAGTAATTTCTCCGCATTGCAAGGTGCAATTCTGAAATTTTTTGCTTTTTCCTGCTCCTCTTAGCATGATAAAGAAGATTCAAAGAGAGTGAGATGCCAGCTCCTTTCATTCAGTCAGTAGCTTCAATCATTTCTGGACGTTTTTCAATGGCAAAAATCAATGAATATTGTAAATGCACAAACAGTAATTTCTCCGCATTGCAAGGTGCAATTCTGAAATTTTTTGCTTTTTCCTGCTCCTCTTAGCATGATAAAGAAGATTCAAAGAGAGTGAGATGCCAGCTCCTTTCATTCAGTCAGTAGCTTCAATCATTTCTGGACATTTTTCAATGGCAAAAATCAATGAATATTGTAAATGCACAAACAGTAATTTCTCCACATTGCAAGGTGCAATTCTGAAATTTTTTGCTTTTTCCTGCTCCTCTTAGCATGATAAAGAAGATTCAAAGAGAGTGAGATGCCAGCTCCTTTCCTTCAGTCAGTAGCTTCAATCATTTCTGGTATATGAATAACATCATGTTTTTCAATGGCAAAAATCAATGAATTTTGTAAATGCACAAACAGTAATTTCTCCGCATTGCAAGGCGCAATTCTGAAATTTTTTGCTTTTTCCTGCTCCTCTTAGCATGATAAAGAAGATTCAAAGAGAGTGAGATGCCAGCTCCTTTCATTCAGTCAGTAGCTTCAATCATTTCTGGACGTTTTTCAATGGCAAAAATCAATGAATATTGTAAATGCACAAACAGTAATTTCTCCGCATTGCAAGGTGCAATTCTGAAATTTTTTGCTTTTTCCTGCTCCTCTTAGCATGATAAAGAAGATTCAAAGAGAGTGAGATGCCAGCTCCTTTCATTCAGTCAGTAGCTTCAATCATTTCTGGACGTTTTTCAATGGCAAAAATCAATGAATATTGTAAATGCACAAACTGTAATTTCTCCGCATTGCAAGGTGCAATTCTGAAATTTTTTGCTTTTTCCTGCTCCTCTTAGCATGATAAAGAAGATTCAAAGAGAGTGAGATGCCAGCTCCTTTCATTCAGTCAGTAGCTTCAATCATTTCTGGACGTTTTTCAATGGCAAAAATCAATGAATATTGTAAATGCACAAACAGTAATTTCTCCGCATTGCAAGGTGCAATTCTGAAATTTTTTGCTTTTTCCTGCTCCTCTTAGCATGATAAAGAAGATTCAAAGAGAGTGAGATGCCAGCTCCTTTCATTCAGTCAGTAGCTTCAATCATTTCTGGACATTTTTCAATGGCAAAAATCAATGAATATTGTAAATGCACAAACAGTAATTTCTCCGCATTGCAAGGTGCAATTCTGAAATTTTTTGCTTTTTCCTGCTCCTCTTAGCATGACAAAGAAGATTCAAAGAGAGTGAGATGCCAGCTCCTTTCCTTCAGTCAGTAGCTTCAATCATTTCTGGTATATGAATAACATCATGTTTTTCAATGGCAAAAATCAATGAATTTTGTAAATGCACAAACAGTAATTTCTCCGCATTGCAAGGCGCAATTCTGAAATTTTTTGCTTTTTCCTGCTCCTCTTAGCATGATAAAGAAGATTCAAAGAGAGTGAGATGCCAGCTCCTTTCATTCAGTCAGTAGCTTCAATCATTTCTGGACATTTTTCAATGGCAAAAATCAATGAATATTGTAAATGCACAAACAGTAATTTCTCCGCATTGCAAGGTGCAATTCTGAAATTTTTTGCTTTTTCCTGCTCCTCTTAGCATGATAAAGAAGATTCAAAGAGAGTGAGATGCCAGCTCCCCTCATTCAGTCAGTAGCTTCAATCATTTCTGGACGTTTTTCAATGGCAAAAATCAATGAATATTGTAAATGCACAAACAGTAATTTCTCCGCATTGCAAGGTGCAATTCTGAAATTTTTTGCTTTTTCCTGCTCCTCTTAGCATGATAAAGAAGATTCAAAGAGAGTGAGGTGCCAGCTCCTTTCATTCAGTCAGGAGCTTCAAACATTTCTGGTATATGAATAACATGTTTTTCAATGGCAAAAATCAATGAATATTGTAAATGCACAAACAGTAATTTCTCCGCATTGCAAGGTGCAATTCTGAAATTTTTTGCTTTTTCCTGCTCCTCTTAGCATGATAAAGAAGATTCAAAGAGAATGAGATGCCAGCTCCTTTCATTCAGTCAGTAGCTTCAATCATTTCTGGACGTTTTTCAATGGCAAAAATCAATTAATATTGTAAATGCACAAACAGTAATTTCTCCGCATTGCTAGGTGCAATTCTGAAATTTTTTGCTTTTTCCTGCTACTCTTAGCATGATAAAGAAGATTCAAAGAGAGTGAGATGCCAGCTCCTTTCATTCAGTCAGTAGCTTCAATCATTTCTGGACGTTTTTCAATGGCAAAAATCAATGAATATTGTAAATGCACAAACTGTAATTTCTCCGCATTGCAAGGTGCAATTCTGAAATTTTTTGCTTTTTCCTGCTCCTTTTAGCATGATAAACAAGATTCAAAGAGAGTGAGATGCCAGCTCCTTTCATTCAGTCAGTAGCTTCAATCATTTATGGACGTTTTTCAATTGCAAAAATCATTGAATATTGTAAATGCACAAACAGTAATTTCTCCGCATTGCAAGGTGCAATTCTGAAATTTTTTACTTTTTCCTGCTCCTCTTAGCATGATAAAGAAGATTCAAAGAGAGTGAGATGCCAGCTCCTTTCATTCAGTCAGTAGCTTCAATCATTTCTGGTATATGAATAACATGATGTTTTTCAATCGCAAAAATCAATGAATATTGTAAATGCACAAACAGTAATTTCTCCGCATTGCAAGGTGCAATTCTGAAATTTTTTGCTTTTTCCTGCTCCTCTTAGCATGATAAAGAAGATTCAAAGAGAGTGAGATGCCAGCTCCTTTCATTCAGTCAGTAGCTTCAATCATTTCCGGACGTTTTTCAATGGCAAAAATCAATGAATATTGTAAATGCACAAACAGTAATTTCTCCGCATTGCAAGGTGTAATTCTGAAATTTTTTGCTTTTTCCTGCTCCTCTTAGCATGATAAAGAAGATTCAAAGAGAGTGAGATGCCAGCTCCTTTCTTTCAGTCAGTAGCTTCAATCATTTCTGGTATATGAATAACATGATGTTTTTCAATGGCAAAAATCAATGAATTTTGTAAATGCACAAACAGTAATTTCTCCGCATTGCAAGGCGCAATTCTGAAATTTTTTGCTTTTTCCTGCTCCTCTTAGCATGATAAAGAAGATTCAAAGAGAGTGAGATGCTAGCTCCTTTCATTCAGTCAGTAGCTTCAATCATTTCTGGACGTTTTTCAATGGCAAAAATCAATGAATATTGTAAATGCACAAACAGTAATTTCTCCGCATTGCAAGGTGCAATTCTGAAATTTTTTGCTTTTTCCTGCTCCTCTTAGCATGATAAACAAGATTCAAAGAGAGTGAGGTGCCAGCTCCTTTCATTCAGTCAGGAGCTTCAAACATTTCTGGTATATGAATAACATGTTTTTCAATGGCAAAAATCAATGAATATTGTAAATGCACAAACAGTAATTTCTCCGCATTGCAAGGTGCAATTCTGAAATTTTTTGCTTTTTCCTGCTCCTCTTAGCATGATAAAGAAGATTCAAAGAGAGTGAGATGCCAGCTCCTTTCATTCAGTCAGTAGCTTCAATCATTTCTGGACATTTTTCAATGGCAAAAATCAATGAATATTGTAAATGCACAAACAGTAATTTCTCCGCATTGCAAGGTGCAATTCTGAAATTTTTTGCTTTTTCCTGCTCCTCTTAGCATGATAAAGAAGATTCAAAGAGAGTGAGATGCCAGCTCCTTTCATTCAGTCAGTAGCTTCAATCATTTCTGGACATTTTTCAATGGCAAAAATCAATGAATATTGTAAATGCACAAACAGTAATTTCTCCGCATTGCAAGGTGCAATTCTGAAATTTTTTGCTTTTTCCTGCTCCTCTTAGCATGATAAAGAAGATTCAAAGAGAGTGAGATGCCAGCTCCTTTCATTCAGTCAGTAGCTTCAATCATTTCTGGACGTTTTTCAATGGCAAAAATCAATGAATATTGTAAATGCACAAACTGTAATTTCTCCGCATTGCAAGGTGCAATTCTGAAATTTTTTGCTTTTTCCTGCTCCTCTTAGCATGATAAAGAAGATTCAAAGAGAGTGAGATGCCAGCTCCTTTCATTCAGTCAGTAGCTTCAATCATTTCTGGACGTTTTTCAATGGCAAAAATCAATGAATATTGTAAATGCACAAACAGTAATTTCTCCGCATTGCAAGGTGCAATTCTGAAATTTTTTTCTTTTTCCTGCTCCTCTTAGCATGATAAAGAAGATTCAAAGAGAGTGAGATGCCAGCTCCTTTCATTCAGTCAGTAGCTTCAATCATTTCTGGACATTTTTCAATGGCAAAAATCAATGAATATTGTAAATGCACAAACAGTAATTTCTCCGCATTGCAAGGTGCAATTCTGAAATTTTTTGCTTTTTCCTGCTCCTCTTAGCATGATAAAGAAGATTCAAAGAGAGTGAGATGCCAGCTCCTTTCATTCAGTCAGTAGCTTCAATCATTTCTGGTATATGAATAACATGATGTTTTTCAATGGCAAAAATCAATGAATTTTGTAAATGCACAAACAGTAATTTCTCAGCATTGCAAGGTGCAATTCTGAAATTTTTTGCTTTTTCCTGCTCCTCTTAGCATGATAAAGAAGATTCAAAGAGAGTGAGATGCCAGCTCCTTTCATTGTCAGTAGCTTCAATCATTTCTGGACGTTTTTCAATGGCAAAAATCAATGAATATTGTAAATGCACAAACAGTAATTTCTCCGCATTGCAAGGTGCAATTCTGAAATTTTTTGCTTTTTCCTGCTCCTCTTAGCATGATAAAGAAGATTCAAAGAGAGTGAGATGCCAGCTCCTTTAGTTCAGTCAGTAGCTTCAATCATTTCTGGACGTTTTTCAATGGCAAAATTCATTGAATATTGTAAATGCACAAACAGTAATTTCTCCGCATTGCAAGGTGCAATTCTGAAATTTTTTACTTTTTCCTGCTCCTCTTAGCATGATAAAGAAGATTCAAAGAGAGTGAGATGCCAGCTCCTTTCATTCAGTCAGTAGCTTCAATCATTTCTGGTATATGAATAACATGATGTTTTTCAATCGCAAAAATCAATGAATATTGTAAATGCACAAACAGTAATTTCTCCGCATTGCAAGGTGCAATTCTGAAATTTTTTGCTTTTTCCTGCTCCTCTTAGCATGATAAAGAAGATTCAAAGAGAGTGAGATGCCAGCTCCTTTCATTCAGTCAGTAGCTTCAATCATTTCTGGACGTTTTTCAATGGCAAAAATCAATGAATATTGTAAATGCACAAACAGTAATTTCTCCGCATTGCAAGGTGCAATTCTGAAATTTTTTGCTTTTTCCTGCTCCTCTTAGCATGATAAAGAAGATTCAAAGAGAGTGAGATGCCAGCTCCTTTCCTTCAGTCAGTAGCTTCAATCATTTCTGGCATATGAATAACATGATGTTTTTCAATGGCAAAAATCAATGAATTTTGTAAATGCACAAACAGTAATTTCTCCGCATTGCAAGGCACAATTCTGAAATTTTTTGCTTTTTCCTGCTCCTCTTAGCATGATAAAGAAGATTCAAAGAGAGTGAGATGCCAGCTCCTTTCCTTCAGTCAGTAGCTTCAATCATTTCTGGCATATGAATAACATGATGTTTTTCAATGGCAAAAATCAATGAATTTTGTAAATGCACAAACAGTAATTTCTCCGCATTGCAAGGCGCAATTCTGAAATTTTTTGCTTTTTCCTGCTCCTCTTAGCATGATAAAGAAGATTCAAAGAGAGTGAGATGCCAGCTCCTTTCATTCAGTCAGTAGCTTCAATCATTTCTGGTATATGAATAACATGATGTTTTTCAATGGCAAAAATCAATGAATTTTGCAAATGCACAAACAGTAATTTCTCAGCATTGCAAGGTGCAATTCTGAAATTTTTTGCTTTTTCCTGCTCCTCTTAGCATGATAAAGAAGATTCAAAGAGAGTGAGATGCCAGCTCCTTTCATTGTCAGTAGCTTCAATCATTTCTGGACGTTTTTCAATGGCAAAAATCAATGAATATTGTAAATGCACAAACAGTAATTTCTCCGCATTGCAAGGTGCAATTCTGAAATTTTTTGCTTTTTCCTGCTCCTCTTAGCATTATGAAGAAGATTCAAAGAGAGTGAGATACCAGCTCCTTTCATTCAGTCAGTAGCTTCAAACATTTCTGGTATATGAATAACATGATGTTTTTCAATGGCAAAAATCAATGAATATTGTAAATGCACAAACAGTAATTTCTCCGCATTGCAAGGTGCAATTCTGAAATTTTTTGCTTTTTCCTGCTCCTCTTAGCATGATAAAGAAGATTCAAAGAGAGTGAGATGCCAGCTCCTTTAGTTCAGTCAGTAGCTTCAATCATTTCTGGACGTTTTTCAATGGCAAAATTCATTGAATATTGTAAATGCACAAACAGTAATTTCTCCGCATTGCAAGGTGCAATTCTGAAATTTTTTACTTTTTCCTGCTCCTCTTAGCATGATAAAGAAGATTCAAAGAGAGTGAGATGCCAGCTCCTTTCATTCAGTCAGTAGCTTCAATCATTTCTGGTATATGAATAACATGATGTTTTTCAATCGCAAAAATCAATGAATATTGTAAATGCACAAACAGTAATTTCTCCGCATTGCAAGGTGCAATTCTGAAATTTTTTGCTTTTTCCTGCTCCTCTTAGCATGATAAAGAAGATTCAAAGAGAGTGAGATGCCAGCTCCTTTCATTCAGTCAGTAGCTTCAATCATTTCTGGCATATGAATAACATGATGTTTTTCAATGGCAAAAATCAATGAATTTTGTAAATGCACAAACAGTAATTTCTCCGCATTGCAAGGCGCAATTCTGAAATTTTTTGCTTTTTCCTGCTCCTCTTAGCATGATAAAGAAGATTCAAAGAGAGTGAGATGCCAGCTCCTTTCCTTCAGTCAGTAGCTTCAATCATTTCTGGCATATGAATAACATGATGTTTTTCAATGGCAAAAATCAATGAATTTTGTAAATGCACAAACAGTAATTTCTCCGCATTGCAAGGTGCAATTCTGAAATTTTTTGCTTTTTCCTGCTCCTCTTAGCATGATAAAGAAGATTCAAAGAGAGTGAGATGCCAGCTCCTTTCCTTCAGTCAGTAGCTTCAATCATTTCTGGCATATGAATAACATGATGTTTTTCAATGGCAAAAATCAATGAATTTTGTAAATGCACAAACAGTAATTTCTCCGCATTGCAAGGCGCAATTCTGAAATTTTTTGCTTTTTCCTGCTCCTCTTAGCATGATAAAGAAGATTCAAAGAGAGTGAGATGCCAGCTCCTTTCCTTCAGTCAGTAGCTTCAATCATTTCTGGCATATGAATAACATGATGTTTTTCAATGGCAAAAATCAATGAATTTTGTAAATGCACAAACAGTAATTTCTCCGCATTGCAAGGCGCAATTCTGAAATTTTTTGCTTTTTCCTGCTCCTCTTAGCATGATAAAGAAGATTCAAAGAGAGTGAGATGCCAGCTCCTTTCATTCAGTCAGTAGCTTCAATCATTTCTGGACATTTTTCAATGGCAAAAATCAATGAATATTGTAAATGCACAAACAGTAATTTCTCCGCATTGCAAGGTGCAATTCTGAAATTTTTTGCTTTTTCCTGCTCCTCTTTGCATGATAAAGAAGATTCAAAGAGAGTGAGATGCCAGCTCCTTTAGTTCAGTCAGTAGCTTCAATCATTTCTGGACGTTTTTCAATGGCAAAATTCATTGAATATTGTAAATGCACAAACAGTAATTTCTCCGCATTGCAAGGTGCAATTCTGAAATTTTTTACTTTTTCCTGCTCCTCTTAGCATGATAAAGAAGATTCAAATAGAGTGAGATGCCAGCTCCTTTCATTCAGTCAGTAGCTTCAATCATTTCTGGTATATGAATAACATGATGTTTTTCAATCGCAAAAATCAATGAATATTGTAAATGCACAAACAGTAATTTCTCCGCATTGCAAGGTGCAATTCTGAAATTTTTTGCTTTTTCCTGCTCCTCTTAGCATGATAAAGAAGATTCAAAGAGAGTGAGATGCCAGCTCCTTTCATTCAGTCAGTAGCTTCAATCATTTCTGGACGTTTTTCAATGGCAAAAATCAATGAATATTGTAAATGCACAAACAGTAATTTCTCCGCATTGCAAGGTGCAATTCTGAAATTTTTTGCTTTTTCCTGCTCCTCTTAGCATGATAAAGAAGATTCAAAGAGAGTGAGATGCCAGCTCCTTTCCTTCAGTCAGTAGCTTCAATCATTTCTGGCATATGAATAACATGATGTTTTTCAATGGCAAAAATCAATGAATTTTGTAAATGCACAAACAGTAATTTCTCCGCATTGCAAGGCGCAATTCTGAAATTTTTTGCTTTTTCCTGCTCCTCTTAGCATGATAAAGAAGATTCAAAGAGAGTGAGATGCCAGCTCCTTTCCTTCAGTCAGTAGCTTCAATCATTTCTGGCATATGAATAACATGATGTTTTTCAATGGCAAAAATCAATGAATTTTGTAAATGCACAAACAGTAATTTCTCCGCATTGCAAGGCGCAATTCTGAAATTTTTTGCTTTTTCCTGCTCCTCTTAGCATGATAAAGAAGATTCAAAGAGAGTGAGATGCCAGCTCCTTTCATTCAGTCAGTAGCTTCAATCATTTCTGGACATTTTTCAATGGCAAAAATCAATGAATATTGTAAATGCACAAACAGTAATTTCTCCGCATTGCAAGGTGCAATTCTGAAATTTTTTGCTTTTTCCTGCTCCTCTTAGCATGATAAAGAAGATTCAAAGAGAGTGAGATGACAGCTCCTTTCATTCAGTCAGTAGCTTCAATCATTTCTGGACGTTTTTCAATGGCAAAAATCAATGAATATTGTAAATGCACAAACAGTAATTTCTCCGCATTGCAAGGTGCAATTCTGAAATTTTTTGCTTTTTCCTGCTCCTCTTAGCATGATAAAGAAGATTCAAAGATAGTGAGGTGCCAGCTCCTTTCATTCAGTCAGGAGCTTCAAACATTTCTGGTATATGAATAACATGTTTTTCAATGGCAAAAATCAATGAATATTGTAAATGCACAAACAGTAATTTCTCCGCATTGCAAGGTGCAATTCTGAAATTTTTTGCTTTTTCCTGCTCCTCTTAGCATGATAAAGAAGATTCAAAGAGAGTGAGATGCCAGCTCCTTTCATTCAGTCAGTAGCTTCAATCATTTCTGGACGTTTTTCAATGGCAAAAATCAATGAATATTGTAAATGCACAAACAGTAATTTCTCCGCATTGCAATGTGCAATTCTGAAATTTTTTGCTTTTTCCTGCTCCTCTTAGCATGATAAAGAAGATTCAAAGAGAGTGAGATGCCAGCTCCTTTCATTCAGTCAGGAGCTTCAAACATTTCTGGTATATGAATAACATGTTTTTCAATGGCAAAAATCAATGAATATTGTAAATGCACAAACAGTAATTTCTCCGCATTGCAAGGTGCAATTCTGAAATTTTTTGCTTTTTCCTGCTCCTCTTAGCATGATAAAGAAGATTCAAAGAGAGTGAGATGCCAGCTCCTTTCATTCAGTCAGTAGCTTCAATCATTTCTGGAAGTTTTTCAATGGCAAAAATCAATGAATATTGTAAATGCACAAACAGTAATTTCTCCGCATTGCAAGGTGCAATTCTGAAATTTTTTGCTTTTTCCTGCTCCTCTTAGCATGATAAAGAAGATTCAAAGAGAGTGAGATGCCAGCTCCTTTCATTCAGTCAGTAGCTTCAATCATTTCTGGACGTTTTTCAATGGCAAAAATCAATGAATATTGTAAATGCACAAACTGTAATTTCTCCGCATTGCAAGGTGCAATTCTGAAATTTTTTGCTTTTTCCTGCTCCTCTTAGCATGATAAAGAAGATTCAAAGAGAGTGAGATGCCAGCTCCTTTCATTCAGTCAGTAGCTTCAATCATTTCTGGACGTTTTTCAATGGCAAAAATCAATGAATATTGTAAATGCACAAACAGTAATTTCTCCGCATTGCAAGGTGCAATTCTGAAATTTTTTGCTTTTTCCTGCTCCTCTTAGCATGATAAAGAAGATTCAAAGAGAGTGAGATGCCAGCTCCTTTCATTCAGTCAGTAGCTTCAATCATTTCTGGACATTTTTCAATGGCAAAAATCAATGAATATTGTAAATGCACAAACAGTAATTTCTCCGCATTGCAAGGTGCAATTCTGAAATTTTTTGCTTTTTCCTGCTCCTCTTAGCATGATAAAGAAGATTCAAAGAGAGTGAGATGCCAGCTCCTTTCCTTCAGTCAGTAGCTTCAATCATTTCTGGTATATGAATAACATCATGTTTTTCAATGGCAAAAATCAATGAATTTTGTAAATGCACAAACAGTAATTTCTCCGCATTGCAAGGCGCAATTCTGAAATTTTTTGCTTTTTCCTGCTCCTCTTAGCATGATAAAGAAGATTCAAAGAGAGTGAGATGCCAGCTCCTTTCATTCAGTCAGTAGCTTCAATCATTTCTGGTATATGAATAACATGATGTTTTTCAATCGCAAAAATCAATGAATATTGTAAATGCACAAACAGTAATTTCTCCGCATTGCAAGGTGCAATTCTGAAATTTTTTGCTTTTTCCTGCTCCTCTTAGCATGATAAAGAAGATTCAAAGAGAGTGAGATGCCAGCTCCTTTCATTCAGTCAGTAGCTTCAATCATTTCTGGCATATGAATAACATGATGTTTTTCAATGGCAAAAATCAATGAATTTTGTAAATGCACAAACAGTAATTTCTCCGCATTGCAAGGCGCAATTCTGAAATTTTTTGCTTTTTCCTGCTCCTCTTAGCATGATAAAGAAGATTCAAAGAGAGTGAGATGCCAGCTCCTTTCCTTCAGTCAGTAGCTTCAATCATTTCTGGCATATGAATAACATGATGTTTTTCAATGGCAAAAATCAATGAATTTTGTAAATGCACAAACAGTAATTTCTCCGCATTGCAAGGCGCAATTCTGAAATTTTTTGCTTTTTCCTGCTCCTCTTAGCATGATAAAGAAGATTCAAAGAGAGTGAGATGCCAGCTCCTTTCATTCAGTCAGTAGCTTCAATCATTTCTGGACATTTTTCAATGGCAAAAATCAATGAATATTGTAAATGCACAAACAGTAATTTCTCCGCATTGCAAGGTGCAATTCTGAAATTTTTTGCTTTTTCCTGCTCCTCTTAGCATGATAAAGAAGATTCAAAGAGAGTGAGATGACAGCTCCTTTCATTCAGTCAGTAGCTTCAATCATTTCTGGACGTTTTTCAATGGCAAAAATCAATGAATATTGTAAATGCACAAACAGTAATTTCTCCGCATTGCAAGGTGCAATTCTGAAATTTTTTGCTTTTTCCTGCTCCTCTTAGCATGATAAAGAAGATTCAAAGATAGTGAGGTGCCAGCTCCTTTCATTCAGTCAGGAGCTTCAAACATTTCTGGTATATGAATAACATGTTTTTCAATGGCAAAAATCAATGAATATTGTAAATGCACAAACAGTAATTTCTCCGCATTGCAAGGTGCAATTCTGAAATTTTTTGCTTTTTCCTGCTCCTCTTAGCATGATAAAGAAGATTCAAAGAGAGTGAGATGCCAGCTCCTTTCATTCAGTCAGTAGCTTCAATCATTTCTGGACGTTTTTCAATGGCAAAAATCAATGAATATTGTAAATGCACAAACAGTAATTTCTCCGCATTGCAATGTGCAATTCTGAAATTTTTTGCTTTTTCCTGCTCCTCTTAGCATGATAAAGAAGATTCAAAGAGAGTGAGATGCCAGCTCCTTTCATTCAGTCAGGAGCTTCAAACATTTCTGGTATATGAATAACATGTTTTTCAATGGCAAAAATCAATGAATATTGTAAATGCACAAACAGTAATTTCTCCGCATTGCAAGGTGCAATTCTGAAATTTTTTGCTTTTTCCTGCTCCTCTTAGCATGATAAAGAAGATTCAAAGAGAGTGAGATGCCAGCTCCTTTCATTCAGTCAGTAGCTTCAATCATTTCTGGACGTTTTTCAATGGCAAAAATCAATGAATATTGTAAATGCACAAACAGTAATTTCTCCGCATTGCAAGGTGCAATTCTGAAATTTTTTGCTTTTTCCTGCTCCTCTTAGCATGATAAAGAAGATTCAAAGAGAGTGAGATGCCAGCTCCTTTCATTCAGTCAGTAGCTTCAATCATTTCTGGACGTTTTTCAATGGCAAAAATCAATGAATATTGTAAATGCACAAACTGTAATTTCTCCGCATTGCAAGGTGCAATTCTGAAATTTTTTGCTTTTTCCTGCTCCTCTTAGCATGATAAAGAAGATTCAAAGAGAGTGAGATGCCAGCTCCTTTCATTCAGTCAGTAGCTTCAATCATTTCTGGACGTTTTTCAATGGCAAAAATCAATGAATATTGTAAATGCACAAACAGTAATTTCTCCGCATTGCAAGGTGCAATTCTGAAATTTTTTGCTTTTTCCTGCTCCTCTTAGCATGATAAAGAAGATTCAAAGAGAGTGAGATGCCAGCTCCTTTCATTCAGTCAGTAGCTTCAATCATTTCTGGACATTTTTCAATGGCAAAAATCAATGAATATTGTAAATGCACAAACAGTAATTTCTCCGCATTGCAAGGTGCAATTCTGAAATTTTTTGCTTTTTCCTGCTCCTCTTAGCATGATAAAGAAGATTCAAAGAGAGTGAGATGCCAGCTCCTTTCCTTCAGTCAGTAGCTTCAATCATTTCTGGTATATGAATAACATCATGTTTTTCAATGGCAAAAATCAATGAATTTTGTAAATGCACAAACAGTAATTTCTCCGCATTGCAAGGCGCAATTCTGAAATTTTTTGCTTTTTCCTGCTCCTCTTAGCATGATAAAGAAGATTCAAAGAGAGTGAGATGCCAGCTCCTTTCATTCAGTCAGTAGCTTCAATCATTTCTGGTATATGAATAACATGATGTTTTTCAATCGCAAAAATCAATGAATATTGTAAATGCACAAACAGTAATTTCTCCGCATTGCAAGGTGCAATTCTGAAATTTTTTGCTTTTTCCTGCTCCTCTTAGCATGATAAAGAAGATTCAAAGAGAGTGAGATGCCAGCTCCTTTCATTCAGTCAGTAGCTTCAATCATTTCTGGCATATGAATAACATGATGTTTTTCAATGGCAAAAATCAATGAATTTTGTAAATGCACAAACAGTAATTTCTCCGCATTGCAAGGCGCAATTCTGAAATTTTTTGCTTTTTCCTGCTCCTCTTAGCATGATAAAGAAGATTCAAAGAGAGTGAGATGCCAGCTCCTTTCCTTCAGTCAGTAGCTTCAATCATTTCTGGCATATGAATAACATGATGTTTTTCAATGGCAAAAATCAATGAATTTTGTAAATGCACAAACAGTAATTTCTCCGCATTGCAAGGTGCAATTCTGAAATTTTTTGCTTTTTCCTGCTCCTCTTAGCATGATAAAGAAGATTCAAAGAGAGTGAGATGCCAGCTCCTTTCCTTCAGTCAGTAGCTTCAATCATTTCTGGCATATGAATAACATGATGTTTTTCAATGGCAAAAATCAATGAATTTTGTAAATGCACAAACAGTAATTTCTCCGCATTGCAAGGCGCAATTCTGAAATTTTTTGCTTTTTCCTGCTCCTCTTAGCATGATAAAGAAGATTCAAAGAGAGTGAGATGCCAGCTCCTTTCCTTCAGTCAGTAGCTTCAATCATTTCTGGCATATGAATAACATGATGTTTTTCAATGGCAAAAATCAATGAATTTTGTAAATGCACAAACAGTAATTTCTCCGCATTGCAAGGCGCAATTCTGAAATTTTTTGCTTTTTCCTGCTCCTCTTAGCATGATAAAGAATATTCAAAGAGAGTGAGATGCCAGCTCCTTTCATTCAGTCAGTAGCTTCAATCATTTCTGGACATTTTTCAATGGCAAAAATCAATGAATATTGTAAATGCACAAACAGTAATTTCTCCGCATTGCAAGGTGCAATTCTGAAATTTTTTGCTTTTTCCTGCTCCTCTTTGCATGATAAAGAAGATTCAAAGAGAGTGAGATGCCAGCTCCTTTAGTTCAGTCAGTAGCTTCAATCATTTCTGGACGTTTTTCAATGGCAAAATTCATTGAATATTGTAAATGCACAAACAGTAATTTCTCCGCATTGCAAGGTGCAATTCTGAAATTTTTTACTTTTTCCTGCTCCTCTTAGCATGATAAAGAAGATTCAAATAGAGTGAGATGCCAGCTCCTTTCATTCAGTCAGTAGCTTCAATCATTTCTGGTATATGAATAACATGATGTTTTTCAATCGCAAAAATCAATGAATATTGTAAATGCACAAACAGTAATTTCTCCGCATTGCAAGGTGCAATTCTGAAATTTTTTGCTTTTTCCTGCTCCTCTTAGCATGATAAAGAAGATTCAAAGAGAGTGAGATGCCAGCTCCTTTCATTCAGTCAGTAGCTTCAATCATTTCTGGACGTTTTTCAATGGCAAAAATCAATGAATATTGTAAATGCACAAACAGTAATTTCTCCGCATTGCAAGGTGCAATTCTGAAATTTTTTGCTTTTTCCTGCTCCTCTTAGCATGATAAAGAAGATTCAAAGAGAGTGAGATGCCAGCTCCTTTCCTTCAGTCAGTAGCTTCAATCATTTCTGGCATATGAATAACATGATGTTTTTCAATGGCAAAAATCAATGAATTTTGTAAATGCACAAACAGTAATTTCTCCGCATTGCAAGGCGCAATTCTGAAATTTTTTGCTTTTTCCTGCTCCTCTTAGCATGATAAAGAAGATTCAAAGAGAGTGAGATGCCAGCTCCTTTCCTTCAGTCAGTAGCTTCAATCATTTCTGGCATATGAATAACATGATGTTTTTCAATGGCAAAAATCAATGAATTTTGTAAATGCACAAACAGTAATTTCTCCGCATTGCAAGGCGCAATTCTGAAATTTTTTGCTTTTTCCTGCTCCTCTTAGCATGATAAAGAAGATTCAAAGAGAGTGAGATGCCAGCTCCTTTCATTCAGTCAGTAGCTTCAATCATTTCTGGACATTTTTCAATGGCAAAAATCAATGAATATTGTAAATGCACAAACAGTAATTTCTCCGCATTGCAAGGTGCAATTCTGAAATTTTTTGCTTTTTCCTGCTCCTCTTAGCATGATAAAGAAGATTCAAAGAGAGTGAGATGACAGCTCCTTTCATTCAGTCAGTAGCTTCAATCATTTCTGGACGTTTTTCAATGGCAAAAATCAATGAATATTGTAAATGCACAAACAGTAATTTCTCCGCATTGCAAGGTGCAATTCTGAAATTTTTTGCTTTTTCCTGCTCCTCTTAGCATGATAAAGAAGATTCAAAGATAGTGAGGTGCCAGCTCCTTTCATTCAGTCAGGAGCTTCAAACATTTCTGGTATATGAATAACATGTTTTTCAATGGCAAAAATCAATGAATATTGTAAATGCACAAACAGTAATTTCTCCGCATTGCAAGGTGCAATTCTGAAATTTTTTGCTTTTTCCTGCTCCTCTTAGCATGATAAAGAAGATTCAAAGAGAGTGAGATGCCAGCTCCTTTCATTCAGTCAGTAGCTTCAATCATTTCTGGACGTTTTTCAATGGCAAAAATCAATGAATATTGTAAATGCACAAACAGTAATTTCTCCGCATTGCAATGTGCAATTCTGAAATTTTTTGCTTTTTCCTGCTCCTCTTAGCATGATAAAGAAGATTCAAAGAGAGTGAGATGCCAGCTCCTTTCATTCAGTCAGGAGCTTCAAACATTTCTGGTATATGAATAACATGTTTTTCAATGGCAAAAATCAATGAATATTGTAAATGCACAAACAGTAATTTCTCCGCATTGCAAGGTGCAATTCTGAAATTTTTTGCTTTTTCCTGCTCCTCTTAGCATGATAAAGAAGATTCAAAGAGAGTGAGATGCCAGCTCCTTTCATTCAGTCAGTAGCTTCAATCATTTCTGGACGTTTTTCAATGGCAAAAATCAATGAATATTGTAAATGCACAAACAGTAATTTCTCCGCATTGCAAGGTGCAATTCTGAAATTTTTTGCTTTTTCCTGCTCCTCTTAGCATGATAAAGAAGATTCAAAGAGAGTGAGATGCCAGCTCCTTTCATTCAGTCAGTAGCTTCAATCATTTCTGGACGTTTTTCAATGGCAAAAATCAATGAATATTGTAAATGCACAAACTGTAATTTCTCCGCATTGCAAGGTGCAATTCTGAAATTTTTTGCTTTTTCCTGCTCCTCTTAGCATGATAAAGAAGATTCAAAGAGAGTGAGATGCCAGCTCCTTTCATTCAGTCAGTAGCTTCAATCATTTCTGGACGTTTTTCAATGGCAAAAATCAATGAATATTGTAAATGCACAAACAGTAATTTCTCCGCATTGCAAGGTGCAATTCTGAAATTTTTTGCTTTTTCCTGCTCCTCTTAGCATGATAAAGAAGATTCAAAGAGAGTGAGATGCCAGCTCCTTTCATTCAGTCAGTAGCTTCAATCATTTCTGGACATTTTTCAATGGCAAAAATCAATGAATATTGTAAATGCACAAACAGTAATTTCTCCGCATTGCAAGGTGCAATTCTGAAATTTTTTGCTTTTTCCTGCTCCTCTTAGCATGATAAAGAAGATTCAAAGAGAGTGAGATGCCAGCTCCTTTCCTTCAGTCAGTAGCTTCAATCATTTCTGGTATATGAATAACATCATGTTTTTCAATGGCAAAAATCAATGAATTTTGTAAATGCACAAACAGTAATTTCTCCGCATTGCAAGGCGCAATTCTGAAATTTTTTGCTTTTTCCTGCTCCTCTTAGCATGATAAAGAAGATTCAAAGAGAGTGAGATGCCAGCTCCTTTCATTCAGTCAGTAGCTTCAATCATTTCTGGACATTTTTCAATGGCAAAAATCAATGAATATTGTAAATGCACAAACAGTAATTTCTCCGCATTGCAAGGTGCAATTCTGAAATTTTTTGCTTTTTCCTGCTCCTCTTAGCATGATAAAGAAGATTCAAAGAGAGTGAGATGCCAGCTCCCCTCATTCAGTCAGTAGCTTCAATCATTTCTGGACGTTTTTCAATGGCAAAAATCAATGAATATTGTAAATGCACAAACAGTAATTTCTCCGCATTGCAAGGTGCAATTCTGAAATTTTTTGCTTTTTCCTGCTCCTCTTAGCATGATAAAGAAGATTCAAAGAGAGTGAGGTGCCAGCTCCTTTCATTCAGTCAGGAGCTTCAAACATTTCTGGTATATGAATAACATGTTTTTCAATGGCAAAAATCAATGAATATTGTAAATGCACAAACAGTAATTTCTCCGCATTGCAAGGTGCAATTCTGAAATTTTTTGCTTTTTCCTGCTCCTCTTAGCATGATAAAGAAGATTCAAAGAGAATGAGATGCCAGCTCCTTTCATTCAGTCAGTAGCTTCAATCATTTCTGGACGTTTTTCAATGGCAAAAATCAATTAATATTGTAAATGCACAAACAGTAATTTCTCCGCATTGCTAGGTGCAATTCTGAAATTTTTTGCTTTTTCCTGCTACTCTTAGCATGATAAAGAAGATTCAAAGAGAGTGAGATGCCAGCTCCTTTCATTCAGTCAGTAGCTTCAATCATTTCTGGACGTTTTTCAATGGCAAAAATCAATGAATATTGTAAATGCACAAACTGTAATTTCTCCGCATTGCAAGGTGCAATTCTGAAATTTTTTGCTTTTTCCTGCTCCTCTTAGCATGATAAAGAAGATTCAAAGAGAGTGAGATGCCAGCTCCTTTCATTCAGTCAGTAGCTTCAATCATTTCTGGACATTTTTCAATGGCAAAAATCAATGAATATTGTAAATGCACAAACAGTAATTTCTCCGCATTGCAATGTGCAATTCTGAAATTTTTTGCTTTTTCCTGCTCCTCTTAGCATGATAAAGAAGATTCAAAGAGAGTGAGATGCCAGCTCCTTTCATTCAGTCAGTAGCTTCAATC
Organism: Phyllobates terribilis; assembly: GCF_046119375.1. NCBI lineage: Eukaryota > Metazoa > Chordata > Amphibia > Anura > Dendrobatidae > Phyllobates > Phyllobates terribilis. Next base: position 39,163 of record NW_027365075.1, on the reverse strand, counting down.
ATTTCTGGACATTTTTCAATGGCAAAAATCAATGAATATTGTAAATGCACAAACAGTAATTTCTCCGCATTGCAAGGTGCAATTCTGAAATTTTTTGCTTTTTCCTGCTCCTCTTAGCATGATAAAGAAGATTCAAAGAGAGTGAGATGTCAGCTCCTTTCATTCAGTCAGTAGCTTCAAACATTTCTGGTATATGAATAACATGATGTTTTTCAATGGCAAAAATCAATGAATATTGTAAATGCACAAACAGTAATTTCTCCGCATTGCAAGGTGCAATTCTGAAATTTTTTGCTTTTTCCTGCTCCTCTTAGCATGATAAAGAAGATTCAAAGAGAGTGAGATGCCAGCTCCTTTCATTCAGTCAGTAGCTTCAATCATTTCTGGTATATGAATAACATGATGTTTTTCAATGGCAAAAATCAATGAATTTTGTAAATGCACAAACAGTAATTTCTCAGCATTGCAAGGTGCAATTCTGAAATTTTTTGCTTTTTCCTGCTGCTCTTAGCATGATAAAGAAGATTCAAAGAGAGTGAGATGCCAGCTCCTTTCATTGTCAGTAGCTTCAATCATTTCTGGACGTTTTTCAATGGCAAAAATCAATGAATATTTTAAATGCACAAACAGTAATTTCTCCGCATTGCAAGGTGCAATTCTGAAATTTTTTGCTTTTTCCTGCTCCTCTTAGCATGATAAAGAAGATTCAAAGAGAGTGAGATGCCAGCTCCTTTCATTCAGTCAGTAGCTTCAATCATTTCTGGACGTTTTTCAATGGCAAAAATCAATGAATATTGTAAATGCACAAACAGTAATTTCTCCGCATTGCAAGGTGCAATTCTGAAATTTTTTGCTTTTTCCTGCTCCTCTTAGCATGATAAAGAAGATTCAAAGAGAGTGAGATGCCAGCTCCTTTCATTCAGTCAGTAGCTTCAATCATTTCTGGACGTTTTTCAATGGCAAAAATCAATGAATATTGTAAATGCACAAACAGTAATTTCTCCGCATTGCAAGGTGCAATTCTGAAATTTTTTGCTTTTTCCTGCTCCTCTTAGCATGATAAAGAAGATTTAAAGAGAGTGAGATGTCAGCTCCTTTCATTCAGTCAGTAGCTTCAAACATTTCTGGTATATGAATAACATGATGTTTTTCAATGGCAAAAATCAATGAATATTGTAAATGCACAAACAGTAATTTCTCCGCATTGCAAGGTGCAATTCTGAAATTTTTGCTTTTTCCTGCTCCTCTTAGCATGATAAAGAAGATTCAAAGAGAGTGAGATGCCAGCTCCTTTCATTCAGTCAGTAGCTTCAATCATTTCTGGTATTTGAATAACATGATGTTTTTCAATGGCAAAAATCAATGAATTTTGTAAATGCACAAACAGTAATTTCTCAGCATTGCAAGGTGCAATTCTGAAATTTTTTGCTTTTTCCTGCTCCTCTTAGCATGATAAAGAAGATTCAAAGAGAGTGAGATGCCAGCTCCTTTCATTGTCAGTAGCTTCAATCATTTCTGGACGTTTTTCAATGGCAAAAATCAATGAATATTGTAAATGCACAAACAGTAATTTCTCCGCATTGCAAGGTGCAATTCTGAAATTTTTTGCTTTTTCCTGCTCCTCTTAGCATTATGAAGAAGATTCAAAGAGAGTGAGATACCAGCTCCTTTCATTCAGTCAGTAGCTTCAAACATTTCTGGTATATGAATAACAGATGTTTTTCAATGGCAAAAATCAATGAATATTGTAAATGCACAAACAGTAATTTCTCCGCATTGCAAGGTGCAATTCTGAAATTTTTTGCTTTTTCCTGCTCCTCTTAGCATGATAAAGAAGATTCAAAGAGAGTGAGATGCCAGCTCCTTTCGTTCAGTCAGTAGCTTCAATCATTTCTGGACGTTTTTCAATGGCAAAAATCATTGAATATTGTAAATGCACAAACAGTAATTTCTCCGCATTGCAAGGTGCAATTCTGAAATTTTTTACTTTTTCCTGCTCCTCTTAGCATGATAAAGAAGATTCAAAGAGAGTGAGATGCCATCTCCTTTCATTCAGTCAGTAGCTTCAATCATTTCTGGACGTTTTTCAATTGCAAAAATCAATGAATATTGTAAATGCACAAACAGTAATTTCTCCGCATTGCAAGGTGCAATTCTGAAATTTTTTGCTTTTTCCTGCTCCTCTTAGCATGATAAAGAAGATTCAAAGAGAGTGAGATGCCAGCTCCTTTCATTCAGTCAGTAGCTTCAATCATTTCTGGACGTTTTTCAATGGCAAAAATCAATGAATATTGTAAATGCACAAACAGTAATTTCTCCGCATTGCAAGGTGCAATTCTGAAATTTTTTGCTTTTTCCTGCTCCTTTTAGCATGATAAACAAGATTCAAAGAGAGTGAGATGCCAGCTCCTTTCATTCAGTCAGTAGCTTCAATCATTTATGGACGTTTTTCAATTGCAAAAATCATTGAATATTGTAAATGCACAAACAGTAATTTCTCCGCATTGCAAGGTGCAATTCTGAAATTTTTTACTTTTTCCTGCTCCTCTTAGCATGATAAAGAAGATTCAAAGAGAGTGAGATGCCAGCTCCTTTCATTCAGTCAGTAGCTTCAATCATTTCTGGTATATGAATAACATGATGTTTTTCAATCGCAAAAATCAATGAATATTGTAAATGCACAAACAGTAATTTCTCCGCATTGCAAGGTGCAATTCTGAAATTTTTTGCTTTTTCCTGCTCCTCTTAGCATGATAAAGAAGATTCAAAGAGAGTGAGATGCCAGCTCCTTTCATTCAGTCAGTAGCTTCAATCATTTCCGGACGTTTTTCAATGGCAAAAATCAATGAATATTGTAAATGCACAAACAGTAATTTCTCCGCATTGCAAGGTGTAATTCTGAAATTTTTTGCTTTTTCCTGCTCCTCTTAGCATGATAAAGAAGATTCAAAGAGAGTGAGATGCCAGCTCCTTTCCTTCAGTCAGTAGCTTCAATAATTTCTGGTATATGAATAACATGATGTTTTTCAATGGCAAAAATCAATGAATTTTGTAAATGCACAAACAGTAATTTCTCCGCATTGCAAGGCGCAATTCTGAAATTTTTTGCTTTTTCCTGCTCCTCTTAGCATGATAAAGAAGATTCAAAGAGAGTGAGATGCTAGCTCCTTTCATTCAGTCAGTAGCTTCAATCATTTCTGGACGTTTTTCAATGGCAAAAATCAATGAATATTGTAAATGCACAAACAGTAATTTCTCCGCATTGCAAGGTGCAATTCTGAAATTTTTTGCTTTTTCCTGCTCCTCTTAGCATGATAAACAAGATTCAAAGAGAGTGAGGTGCCAGCTCCTTTCATTCAGTCAGGAGCTTCAAACATTTCTGGTATATGAATAACATGTTTTTCAATGGCAAAAATCAATGAATATTGTAAATGCACAAACAGTAATTTCTCCGCATTGCAAGGTGCAATTCTGAAATTTTTTGCTTTTTCCTGCTCCTCTTAGCATGATAAAGAAGATTCAAAGAGAGTGAGATGCCAGCTCCTTTCATTCAGTCAGTAGCTTCAATCATTTCTGGACATTTTTCAATGGCAAAAATCAATGAATATTGTAAATGCACAAACAGTAATTTCTCCGCATTGCAAGGTGCAATTCTGAAATTTTTTGCTTTTTCCTGCTCCTCTTAGCATGATAAAGAAGATTCAAAGAGAGTGAGATGCCAGCTCCTTTCATTCAGTCAGTAGCTGCAATCATTTCTGGACGTTTTTCAATGGCAAAAATCAATGAATATTGTAAATGCACAAACTGTAATTTCTCCGCATTGCAAGGTGCAATTCTGAAATTTTTTGCTTTTTCCTGCTCCTCTTAGCATGATAAAGAAGATTCAAAGAGAGTGAGATGCCAGCTCCTTTCATTCAGTCAGTAGCTTCAATCATTTCTGGACGTTTTTCAATGGCAAAAATCAATGAATATTGTAAATGCACAAACAGTAATTTCTCCGCATTGCAAGGTGCAATTCTGAAATTTTTTGCTTTTTCCTGCTCCTCTTAGCATGATAAAGAAGATTCAAAGAGAGTGAGATGCCAGCTCCTTTCATTCAGTCAGTAGCTTCAATCATTTCTGGACGTTTTTCAATGGCAAAAATCAATGAATATTGTAAATGCACAAACAGTAATTTCTCCGCATTGCAAGGTGCAATTCTGAAATTTTTTGCTTTTTCCTGCTCCTCTTAGCATGATAAAGAAGATTCAAAGAGAGTGAGATGCCAGCTCCTTTCATTCAGTCAGTAGCTTCAATCATTTCTGGTATATGAATAACATGATGTTTTTCAATGGCAAAAATCAATGAATTTTGTAAATGCACAAACAGTAATTTCTCAGCATTGCAAGGTGCAATTCTGAAATTTTTTGCTTTTTCCTGCTCCTCTTAGCATGATAAAGAAGATTCAAAGAGAGTGAGATGCCAGCTCCTTTCATTGTCAGTAGCTTCAATCATTTCTGGACGTTTTTCAATGGCAAAAATCAATGAATATTGTAAATGCACAAACAGTAATTTCTCCGCATTGCAAGGTGCAATTCTGAAATTTTTTGCTTTTTCCTGCTCCTCTTAGCATTATGAAGAAGATTCAAAGAGAGTGAGATACCAGCTCCTTTCATTCAGTCAGTAGCTTCAAACATTTCTGGTATATGAATAACATGATGTTTTTCAATGGCAAAAATCAATGAATATTGTAAATGCACAAACAGTAATTTCTCCGCATTGCAAGGTGCAATTCTGAAATTTTTTGCTTTTTCCTGCTCCTCTTAGAATGATAAAGAAGATTCAAAGAGAGTGAGATGCCAGCTCCTTTAGTTCAGTCAGTAGCTTCAATCATTTCTGGACGTTTTTCAATGGCAAAATTCATTGAATATTGTAAATGCACAAACAGTAATTTCTCCGCATTGCAAGGTGCAATTCTGAAATTTTTTACTTTTTCCTGCTCCTCTTAGCATGATAAAGAAGATTCAAAGAGAGTGAGATGCCAGCTCCTTTCATTCAGTCAGTAGCTTCAATCATTTCTGGTATATGAATAACATGATGTTTTTCAATCGCAAAAATCAATGAATATTGTAAATGCACAAACAGTAATTTCTCCGCATTGCAAGGTGCAATTCTGAAATTTTTTGCTTTTTCCTGCTCCTCTTAGCATGATAAAGAAGATTCAAAGAGAGTGAGATGCCAGCTCCTTTCATTCAGTCAGTAGCTTCAATCATTTCTGGACGTTTTTCAATGGCAAAAATCAATGAATATTGTAAATGCACAAACAGTAATTTCTCCGCATTGCAAGGTACAATTCTGAAATTTTTTGCTTTTTCCTGCTCCTCTTAGCATGATAAAGAAGATTCAAAGAGAGTGAGATGCCAGCTCCTTTCCTTCAGTCAGTAGCTTCAATCATTTCTGGCATATGAATAACATGATGTTTTTCAATGGCAAAAATCAATGAATTTTGTAAATGCACAAACAGTAATTTCTCCGCATTGCAAGGCGCAATTCTGAAATTTTTTGCTTTTTCCTGCTCCTCTTAGCATGATAAAGAAGATTCAAAGAGAGTGAGATGCCAGCTCCTTTCCTTCAGTCAGTAGCTTCAATCATTTCTGGCATATGAATAACATGATGTTTTTCAATGGCAAAAATCAATGAATTTTGTAAATGCACAAACAGTAATTTCTCCGCATTGCAAGGCGCAATTCTGAAATTTTTTGCTTTTTCCTGCTCCTCTTAGCATGATAAAGAAGATTCAAAGAGAGTGAGATGCCAGCTCCTTTCATTCAGTCAGTAGCTTCAATCATTTCTGGACATTTTTCAATGGCAAAATTCAATGAATATTGTAAATGCACAAACAGTAATTTCTCCGCATTGCAAGGTGCAATTCTGAAATTTTTTGCTTTTTCCTGCTCCTCTTAGCATGATAAACAAGATTCAAAGAGAGTGAGGTGCCAGCTCCTTTCATTCAGTCAGGAGCTTCAAACATTTCTGGTATATGAATAACATGTTTTTCAATGGCAAAAATCAATGAATATTGTAAATGCACAAACAGTAATTTCTCCGCATTGCAAGGTGCAATTCTGAAATTTTTTGCTTTTTCCTGCTCCTCTTAGCATGATAAAGAAGATTCAAAGAGAGTGAGATGCCAGCTCCTTTCATTCAGTCAGTAGCTTCAATCATTTCTGGACATTTTTCAATGGCAAAAATCAATGAATATTGTAAATGCACAAACAGTAATTTCTCCGCATTGCAAGGTGCAATTCTGATATTTTTTGCTTTTTCCTGCTCCTCTTAGCATGATAAAGAAGATTCAAAGAGAGTGAGATGCCAGCTCCTTTCATTCAGTCAGTAGCTTCAATCATTTCTGGACGTTTTTCAATGGCAAAAATCAATGAATATTGTAAATGCACAAACTGTAATTTCTCCGCATTGCAAGGTGCAATTCTGAAATTTTTTGCTTTTTCCTGCTCCTCTTAGCATGATAAAGAAGATTCAAAGAGAGTGAGATGCCAGCTCCTTTCATTCAGTCAGTAGCTTCAATCATTTCTGGACGTTTTTCAATGGCAAAAATCAATGAATATTGTAAATGCACAAACAGTAATTTCTCCGCATTGCAAGGTGCAATTCTGAAATTTTTTGCTTTTTCCTGCTCCTCTTAGCATGATAAAGAAGATTCAAAGAGAGTGAGATGCCAGCTCCTTTCATTCAGTCAGTAGCTTCAATCATTTCTGGACGTTTTTCAATGGCAAAAATCAATGAATATTGTAAATGCACAAACAGTAATTTCTCCGCATTGCAAGGTGCAATTCTGAAATTTTTTGCTTTTTCCTGCTCCTCTTAGCATGATAAAGAAGATTCAAAGAGAGTGAGATGCCAGCTCCTTTCATTCAGTCAGTAGCTTCAATCATTTCTGGTATATGAATAACATGATGTTTTTCAATGGCAAAAATCAATGAATTTTGTAAATGCACAAACAGTAATTTCTCAGCATTGCAAGGTGCAATTCTGAAATTTTTTGCTTTTTCCTGCTCCTCTTAGCATGATAAAGAAGATTCAAAGAGAGTGAGATGCCAGCTCCTTTCATTGTCAGTAGCTTCAATCATTTCTGGACGTTTTTCAATGGCAAAAATCAATGAATATTGTAAATGCACAAACAGTAATTTCTCAGCATTGCAAGGTGCAATTCTGAAATTTTTTACTTTTTCCTGCTCCTCTTAGCATGATAAAGAAGATTCAAAGAGAGTGAGATGCCAGCTCCTTTCATTCAGTCAGTAGCTTCAATCATTTCTGGTATATGAATAACATGATGTTTTTCAATCGCAAAAATCAATGAATATTGTAAATGCACAAACAGCAATTTCTCCGCATTGCAAGGTGCAATTCTGAAATTTTTTGCTTTTTCCTGCTCCTCTTAGCATGATAAAGAAGATTCAAAGAGAGTGAGATGCCAGCTCCTTTCATTCAGTCAGTAGCTTCAATCATTTCTGGACGTTTTTCAATGGCAAAAATCAATGAATATTGTAAATGCACAAACAGTAATTTCTCCGCATTGCAAGGTGCAATTCTGAAATTTTTTGCTTTTTCCTGCTCCTCTTAGCATGATAAAGAAGATTCAAAGAGAGTGAGATGCCAGCTCCTTTCCTTCAGTCAGTAGCTTCAATCATTTCTGGCATATGAATAACATGATGTTTTTCAATGGCAAAAATCAATGAATTTTGTAAATGCACAAACAGTAATTTCTCCGCATTGCAAGGCGCAATTCTGAAATTTTTTGCTTTTTCCTGCTCCTCTTAGCATGATAAAGAAGATTCAAAGAGAGTGAGATGCCAGCTCCTTTCATTCAGTCAGTAGCTTCAATCATTTCTGGACATTTTTCAATGGCAAAATTCAATGAATATTGTAAATGCACAAACAGTAATTTCTCCCCATTGCAAGGTGCAATTCTGAAATTTTTTGCTTTTTCCTGCTCCTCTTAGCATGATAAACAAGATTCAAAGAGAGTGAGGTGCCAGCTCCTTTCATTCAGTCAGGAGCTTCAAACATTTCTGGTATATGAATAACATGTTTTTCAATGGCAAAAATCAATGAATATTGTAAATGCACAAACAGTAATTTCTCCGCATTGCAAGGTGCAATTCTGAAATTTTTTGCTTTTTCCTGCTCCTCTTAGCATGATAAAGAAGATTCAAAGAGAGTGAGATGCCAGCTCCTTTCATTCAGTCAGTAGCTTCAATCATTTCTGGACATTTTTCAATGGCAAAAATCAATGAATATTGTAAATGCACAAACAGTAATTTCTCCGCATTGCAAGGTGCAATTCTGATATTTTTTGCTTTTTCCTGCTCCTCTTAGCATGATAAAGAAGATTCAAAGAGAGTGAGATGCCAGCTCCTTTCATTCAGTCAGTAGCTTCAATCATTTCTGGACGTTTTTCAATGGCAAAAATCAATGAATATTGTAAATGCACAAACTGTAATTTCTCCGCATTGCAAGGTGCAATTCTGAAATTTTTTGCTTTTTCCTGCTCCTCTTAGCATGATAAAGAAGATTCAAAGAGAGTGAGATGCCAGCTCCTTTCATTCAGTCAGTAGCTTCAATCATTTCTGGACGTTTTTCAATGGCAAAAATCAATGAATATTGTAAATGCACAAACAGTAATTTCTCCGCATTGCAAGGTGCAATTCTGAAATTTTTTGCTTTTTCCTGCTCCTCTTAGCATGATAAAGAAGATTCAAAGAGAGTGAGATGCCAGCTCCTTTCATTCAGTCAGTAGCTTCAATCATTTCTGGACGTTTTTCAATGGCAAAAATCAATGAATATTGTAAATGCACAAACAGTAATTTCTCCGCATTGCAAGGTGCAATTCTGAAATTTTTTGCTTTTTCCTGCTCCTCTTAGCATGATAAAGAAGATTCAAAGAGAGTGAGATGCCAGCTCCTTTCATTCAGTCAGTAGCTTCAATCATTTCTGGTATATGAATAACATGATGTTTTTCAATGGCAAAAATCAATGAATTTTGTAAATGCACAAACAGTAATTTCTCAGCATTGCAAGGTGCAATTCTGAAATTTTTTGCTTTTTCCTGCTCCTCTTAGCATGATAAAGAAGATTCAAAGAGAGTGAGATGCCAGCTCCTTTCATTGTCAGTAGCTTCAATCATTTCTGGACGTTTTTCAATGGCAAAAATCAATGAATATTGTAAATGCACAAACAGTAATTTCTCAGCATTGCAAGGTGCAATTCTGAAATTTTTTACTTTTTCCTGCTCCTCTTAGCATGATAAAGAAGATTCAAAGAGAGTGAGATGCCAGCTCCTTTCATTCAGTCAGTAGCTTCAATCATTTCTGGTATATGAATAACATGATGTTTTTCAATCGCAAAAATCAATGAATATTGTAAATGCACAAACAGCAATTTCTCCGCATTGCAAGGTGCAATTCTGAAATTTTTTGCTTTTTCCTGCTCCTCTTAGCATGATAAAGAAGATTCAAAGAGAGTGAGATGCCAGCTCCTTTCATTCAGTCAGTAGCTTCAATCATTTCTGGACGTTTTTCAATGGCAAAAATCAATGAATATTGTAAATGCACAAACAGTAATTTCTCCGCATTGCAAGGTGCAATTCTGAAATTTTTTGCTTTTTCCTGCTCCTCTTAGCATGATAAAGAAGATTCAAAGAGAGTGAGATGCCAGCTCCTTTCCTTCAGTCAGTAGCTTCAATCATTTCTGGCATATGAATAACATGATGTTTTTCAATGGCAAAAATCAATGAATTTTGTAAATGCACAAACAGTAATTTCTCCGCATTGCAAGGCGCAATTCTGAAATTTTTTGCTTTTTCCTGCTCCTCTTAGCATGATAAAGAAGATTCAAAGAGAGTGAGATGCCAGCTCCTTTCCTTCAGTCAGTAGCTTCAATCATTTCTGGCATATGAATAACATGATGTTTTTCAATGGCAAAAATCAATGAATTTTGTAAATGCACAAACAGTAATTTCTCCGCATTGCAAGGCGCAATTCTGAAATTTTTTGCTTTTTCCTGCTCCTCTTAGCATGATAAAGAAGATTCAAAGAGAGTGAGATGCCAGCTCCTTTCATTCAGTCAGTAGCTTCAATCATTTCTGGACATTTTTCAATGGCAAAAATCAATGAATATTGTAAATGCACAAACAGTAATTTCTCCGCATTGCAAGGTGCAATTCTGAAATTTTTTGCTTTTTCCTGCTCCTCTTAGCATGATAAAGAAGATTCAAAGAGAGTGAGATGCCAGCTCCTTTAGTTCAGTCAGTAGCTTCAATCATTTCTGGACGTTTTTCAATGGCAAAATTCATTGAATATTGTAAATGGACAAACAGTAATTTCTCCGCATTGCAAGGTGCAATTCTGAAATTTTTTACTTTTTCCTGCTCCTCTTAGCATGATAAAGAAGATTCAAAGAGAGTGAGATGCCAGCTCCTTTCATTCAGTCAGTAGCTTCAATCATTTCTGGTATATGAATAACATGATGTTTTTCAATCGCAAAAATCAATGAATATTGTAAATGCACAAACAGTAATTTCTCCGCATTGCAAGGTGCAATTCTGAAATTTTTTGCTTTTTCCTGCTCCTCTTAGCATGATAAAGAAGATTCAAAGAGAGTGAGATGCCAGCTCCTTTCCTTCAGTCAGTAGCTTCAATCATTTCTGGCATATGAATAACATGATGTTTTTCAATGGCAAAAATAAATGAATTTTGTAAATGCACAAACAGTAATTTCTCCGCATTGCAAGGCGCAATTCTGAAATTTTTTGCTTTTTCCTGCTCCTCTTAGCATGATAAAGAAGATTCAAAGAGAGTGAGATGCCAGCTCCTTTCATTCAGTCAGTAGCTTCAATCATTTCTGGACATTTTTCAATGGCAAAATTCAATGAATATTGTAAATGCACAAACAGTAATTTCTCCGCATTGCAAGGTGCAATTCTGAAATTTTTTGCTTTTTCCTGCTCCTCTTAGCATGATAAACAAGATTCAAAGAGAATGAGGTGCCAGCTCCTTTCATTCAGTCAGGAGCTTCAAACATTTCTGGTATATGAATAACATGTTTTTCAATGGCAAAAATCAATGAATATTGTAAATGCACAAACAGTAATTTCTCCGCATTGCAAGGTTCAATTCTGAAATTTTTTGCTTTTTCCTGCTCCTCTTAGCATGATAAAGAAGATTCAAAGAGAGTGAGATGCCAGCTCCTTTCATTCAGTCAGTAGCTTCAATCATTTCTGGACATTTTTCAATGGCAAAAATCAATGAATATTGTAAATGCACAAACAGTAATTTCTCCGCATTGCAAGGTGCAATTCTGAAATTTTTTGCTTTTTCCTGCTCCTCTTAGCATGATAAAGAAGATTCAAAGAGAGTGAGATGCCAGCTCCTTTCATTCAGTCAGTAGCTTCAATCATTTCTGGACGTTTTTCAATGGCAAAAATCAATGAATATTGTAAATGCACAAACTGTAATTTCTCCGCATTGCAAGGTGCAATTCTGAAATTTTTTGCTTTTTCCTGCTCCTCTTAGCATGATAAAGAAGATTCAAAGAGAGTGAGATGCCAGCTCCTTTCATTCAGTCAGTAGCTTCAATCATTTCTGGACGTTTTTCAATGGCAAAAATCAATGAATATTGTAAATGCACAAACAGTAATTTCTCCGCATTGCAAGGTGCAATTCTGAAATTTTTTGCTTTTTCCTGCTCCTCTTAGCATGATAAAGAAGATTCAAAGAGAGTGAGATGCCAGCTCCTTTCATTCAGTCAGTAGCTTCAATCATTTCTGGACGTTTTTCAATGGCAAAAATCAATGAATATTGTAAATGCACAAACAGTAATTTCTCCGCATTGCAAGGTGCAATTCTGAAATTTTTTGCTTTTTCCTGCTCCTCTTAGCATGATAAAGAAGATTCAAAGAGAGTGAGATGCCAGCTCCTTTCATTCAGTCAGTAGCTTCAATCATTTCTGGTATATGAATAACATGATGTTTTTCAATGGCAAAAATCAATGAATTTTGTAAATGCACAAACAGTAATTTCTCAGCATTGCAAGGTGCAATTCTGAAATTTTTTGCTTTTTCCTGCTCCTCTTAGCATGATAAAGAAGATTCAAAGAGAGTGAGATGCCAGCTCCTTTCATTGTCAGTAGCTTCAATCATTTCTGGACGTTTTTCAATGGCAAAAATCAATGAATATTGTAAATGCACAAACAGTAATTTCTCAGCATTGCAAGGTGCAATTCTGAAATTTTTTACTTTTTCCTGCTCCTCTTAGCATGATAAAGAAGATTCAAAGAGAGTGAGATGCCAGCTCCTTTCATTCAGTCAGTAGCTTCAATCATTTCTGGTATATGAATAACATGATGTTTTTCAATCGCAAAAATCAATGAATATTGTAAATGCACAAACAGTAATTTCTCCGCATTGCAAGGTGCAATTCTGAAATTTTTTGCTTTTTCCTGCTCCTCTTAGCATGATAAAGAAGATTCAAAGAGAGTGAGATGCCAGCTCCTTTCATTCAGTCAGTAGCTTCAATCATTTCTGGACGTTTTTCAATGGCAAAAATCAAAGAATATTGTAAATGCACAAACAGTAATTTCTCCGCATTGCAAGGTGCAATTCTGAAATTTTTTGCTTTTTCCTGCTCCTCTTAGCATGATAAAGAAGATTCAAAGAGAGTGAGATGCCAGCTCCTTTCCTTCAGTCAGTAGCTTCAATCATTTCTGGCATATGAATAACATGATGTTTTTCAATGGCAAAAATCAATGAATTTTGTAAATGCACAAACAGTAATTTCTCCGCATTGCAAGGCGCAATTCTGAAATTTTTTGCTTTTTCCTGCTCCTCTTAGCATGATAAAGAAGATTCAAAGAGAGTGAGATGCCAGCTCCTTTCCTTCAGTCAGTAGCTTCAATCATTTCTGGCATATGAATAACATGATGTTTTTCAATGGCAAAAATCAATGAATTTTGTAAATGCACAAACAGTAATTTCTCCGCATTGCAAGGCGCAATTCTGAAATTTTTTGCTTTTTCCTGCTCCTCTTAGCATGATAAAGAAGATTCAAAGAGAGTGAGATGCCAGCTTCTTTCATTCAGTCAGTAGCTTCAATCATTTCTGGACATTTTTCAATGGCAAAAATCAATGAATATTGTAAATGCACAAACAGTAATTTCTCCGCATTGCAAGGTGCAATTCTGAAATTTTTTGCTTTTTCCTGCTCCTCTTAGCATGATAAAGAAGATTCAAAGAGAGTGAGATGCCAGCTCCTTTAGTTCAGTCAGTAGCTTCAATCATTTCTGGACGTTTTTCAATGGCAAAATTCATTGAATATTGTAAATGGACAAACAGTAATTTCTCCGCATTGCAAGGTGCAATTCTGAAATTTTTTACTTTTTCCTGCTCCTCTTAGCATGATAAAGAAGATTCAAAGAGAGTGAGATGCCAGCTCCTTTCATTCAGTCAGTAGCTTCAATCATTTCTGGTATATGAATAACATGATGTTTTTCAATCGCAAAAATCAATGAATATTGTAAATGCACAATCAGTAATTTCTCCGCATTGCAAGGTGCAATTCTGAAATTTTTTGCTTTTTCCTGCTCCTCTTAGCATGATAAAGAAGATTCAAAGAGAGTGAGATGCCAGCTCCTTTCATTCAGTCAGTAGCTTCAATCATTTCTGGACGTTTTTCAATGGCAAAAATCAATGAATATTGTAAATGCACAAACAGTAATTTCTCCGCATTGCAAGGTGCAATTCTGAAATTTTTTGCTTTTTCCTGCTCCTCTTAGCATGATAAAGAAGATTCAAAGAGAGTGAGATGCCAGCTCCTTTCCTTCAGTCAGTAGCTGCAATCATTTCTGGCATATGAATAACATGATGTTTTTCAATGGCAAAAATCAATGAATTTTGTAAATGCACAAACAGTAATTTCTCCGCATTGCAAGGCGCAATTCTGAAATGTTTTGCTTTTTCCTGCTCCTCTTAGCATGATAAAGAAGATTCAAAGAGAGTGAGATGCCAGCTCCTTTCCTTCAGTCAGTAGCTTCAATCATTTCTGGCATATGAATAACATGATGTTTTTCAATGGCAAAAATCAATGAATTTTGTAAATGCACAAACAGTAATTTCTCCGCATTGCAAGGCGCAATTCTGAAATTTTTTGCTTTTTCCTGCTCCTCTTAGCATGATAAAGAAGATTCAAAGAGAGTGAGATGACAGCTCCTTTCATTCAGTCAGTAGCTTCAATCATTTCTGGACGTTTTTCAATGGCAAAAATCAATGAATATTGTAAATGCACAAACAGTAATTTCTCCGCATTGCAAGGTGCAATTCTGAAATTTTTTGCTTTTTCCTGCTCCTCTTAGCATGATAAAGAAGATTCAAAGAGAGTGAGGTGCCAGCTCCTTTCATTCAGTCAGGAGCTTCAAACATTTCTGGTATATGAATAACATGTTTTTCAATGGCAAAAATCAATGAATATTGTAAATGCACAAACAGTAATTTCTCCGCATTGCAAGGTGCAATTCTGAAATAATTTTTTGCTTTTTCCTGCTCCTCTTAGCATGATAAAGAAGATTCAAAGAGAGTGAGATGCCAGCTCCTTTCATTCAGTCAGTAGCTTCAATCATTTCTGGACGTTTTTCAATGGCAAAAATCAATGAATATTGTAAATGCACAAACAGTAATTTCTCCGCATTGCAATGTGCAATTCTGAAATTTTTTGCTTTTTCCTGCTCCTCTTAGCATGATAAAGAAGATTCAAAGAGAGTGAGATGCCAGCTCCTTTCATTCAGTCAGTAGCTTCAAACATTTCTGGTATATGAATAACATGATGTTTTTCAATGGCAAAAATCAATGAATATTGTAAATGCACAAACAGTAATTTCTCCGCATTGCAAGGTGCAATTCTGAAATTTTTTGCTTTTTTCTGCTCCTCTTAGCATGATAAAGAAGATTCAAAGAGAGTGAGATGCCAGCTCCTTTCGTTCAGTCAGTAGCTTCAATCATTTCTGGACGTTTTTCAATGGCAAAAATCATTGAATATTATAAATGCACAAACAGTAATTTCTCCGCATTGCAAGGTGCAATTCTGAAATTTTTTACTTTTTCCTGCTCCTCTTAGCATGATAAAGAAGATTCAAAGAGAGTGAGATGCCAGCTCCTTTCATTCAGTCAGTAGCTTCAATCATTTCTGGTATATGAATAACATGATGTTTTTCAATGGCAAAAATCAATGAATATTGTAAATGCACAAACAGTAATTTCTCCGCATTGCAAGGTGCAATTCTGAAATTTTTTGCTTTTTCCTGCTCCTCTTAGCATGATAAAGAAGATTCAAAGAGAGTGAGATGCCAGCTCCTTTCATTCAGTCAGTAGCTTCAATCATTTCTGGACGTTTTTCAATGGCAAAAATCAATGAATATTGTAAATGCACATACAGTAATTTCTCCGCATTGCAAGGTGCAATTCTGAAATTTTTTGCTTTTTCCTGCTCCTCTTAGCATGATAAAGAAGATTCAAAGAGAGTGAGATGCCAGCTCCTTTCCTTCAGTCAGTAGCTTCAATCATTTCTGGCATATGAATAACATGATGTTTTTCAATGGCAAAAATCAATGAATTTTGTAAATGCACAAACAGTAATTTCTCCGCATTGCAAGGCGCAATTCTGAAATTTTTTGCTTTTTCCTGCTCCTCTTAGCATGATAAAGAAGATTCAAAGAGAGTGAGATGCCAGCTCCTTTCCTTCAGTCAGTAGCTTCAATCATTTCTGGCATATGAATAACATGATGTTTTTCAATGGCAAAAATCAATGAATTTTGTAAATGCACAAACAGTAATTTCTCCGCATTGCAAGGCGCAATTCTGAAATTTTTTGCTTTTTCCTGCTCCTCTTAGCATGATAAAGAAGATTCAAAGAGAGTGAGATGCCAGCTCCTTTCATTCAGTCAGTAGCTTCAATCATTTCTGGACATTTTTCAATGGCAAAAATCAATGAATATTGTAAATGCACAAACAGTTATTTCTCCGCATTGCAAGGTGCAATTCTGAAATTTTTTGCTTTTTCCTGCTCCTCTTAGCATGATAAAGAAGATTCAAAGAGAGTGAGATGACAGCTCCTTTCATTCAGTCAGTAGCTTCAATCATTTCTGGACGTTTTTCAATGGCAAAAATCAATGAATATTGTAAATGCACAAACAGTAATTTCTCCGCATTGCAAGGTGCAATTCTGAAATTTTTTGCTTTTTCCTGCTCCTCTTAGCATGATAAAGAAGATTCAAAGAGAGTGAGGTGCCAGCTCCTTTCATTCAGTCAGGAGCTTCAAACATTTCTGGTATATGAATAACATGTTTTTCAATGGCAAAAATCAATGAATATTGTAAATGCACAAACAGTAATTTCTCCGCATTGCAAAGTGCAATTCTGAAATTTTTTGCTTTTTCCTGCTCCTCTTAGCATGATAAAGAAGATTCAAAGAGAGTGAGATGCCAGCTCCTTTCATTCAGTCAGTAGCTTCAATCATTTCTGGACGTTTTTCAATGGCAAAAATCAATGAATATTGTAAATGCACAAACAGTAATTTCTCCGCATTGCAATGTGCAATTCTGAAATTTTTTGCTTTTTCCTGCTCCTCTTAGCATGATAAAGAAGATTCAAAGAGAGTGAGATGCCAGCTCCTTTCATTCAGTCAGTAGCTTCAAACATTTCTGGTATATGAATAACATGATGTTTTTCAATGGCAAAAATCAATGAATATTGTAAATGCACAAACAGTAATTTCTCCGCATTGCAAGGTGCAATTCTGAATTTTTTTGCTTTTTTCTGCTCCTCTTAGCATGATAAAGAAGATTCAAAGAGAGTGAGATGCCAGCTCCTTTCGTTCAGTCAGTAGCTTCAATCATTTCTGGACGTTTTTCAATGGCAAAAATCATTGAATATTATAAATGCACAAACAGTAATTTCTCCGCATTGCAAGGTGCAATTCTGAAATTTTTTACTTTTTCCTGCTCCTCTTAGCATGATAAAGAAGATTCAAAGAGAGTGAGATGCCAGCTCCTTTCATTCAGTCAGTAGCTTCAATCATTTCTGGTATATGAATAACATGATGTTTTTCAATGGTAAAAATCAATGAATATTGTAAATGCACAAACAGTAATTTCTCCGCATTGCAAGGTGCAATTCTGAAATTTTTTGCTTTTTCCTGCTCCTCTTAGCATGATAAAGAAGATTCAAAGAGAGTGAGATGCCAGCTCCTTTCATTCAGTCAGTAGCTTCAATCATTTCTGGACGTTTTTCAATGGCAAAAATCAATGAATATTGTAAATGCACAAACAGTAATTTCTCCGCATTGCAAGGTGCAATTCTGAAATTTATTGCTTTTTCCTGCTCCTCTTAGCATGATAAAGAAGATTCAAAGAGAGTGAGATGCCAGCTCCTTTCATTCAGTCAGTAGCTTTAATCATTTCTGGACGTTTTTCAATGGCAAAAATCATTGAATATTGTAAATGCACAATCAGTAATTTCTCCGCATTGCAAGGTGCAATTCTGAAATTTTTTACTTTTTCCTGCTCCTCTTAGCATGATAAAGAAGATTCAAAGAGAGTGAGATGCCAGCTCCTTTCATTCAGTCAGTAGCTTCAATCATTTCTGGACGTTTTTCAATGGCAAAAATCAATGAATATTGTAAATGCACAAACAGTAATTTCTCCGCATTGCAAGGTGCAATTCTGAAATTTTTTGCTTTTTCCTGCTCCTCTTAGCATGATAAAGAAGATTCAAAGAGAGTGAGATGCCAGCTCCTTTCATTCAGTCAGTAGCTTCAATCATTTCTGGACGTTTTTCAATGGCAAAAACCAATGAATATTGTAAATGCACAAACAGTAATTTCTCCGCATTGCAAGGTGCAATTCTAAAATTTTTTGCTTTTTCCTGCTCCTCTTAGCATGATAAAGAAGATTCAAAGAGAGTGAGATGCCAGATCCTTTCCTTCAGTCAGTAGCTTCAATCATATCTGGTATATGAATAACATGATGTTTTTCAATGGCAAAAATCAATGAATTTTGTAAATGCACAAACAGTAATTTCTCCGCATTGCAAGGCGCAATTCTGAAATTTTTTGCTTTTTCCTGCTCCTCTTAGCATGATAAAGAAGATTCAAAGAGAGTGAGATGCCAGCTCCTTTCATTCAGTCAGTAGCTTCAATCATTTCTGGACATTTTTCAATGGCAAAAATCAATGAATATTGTAAATGCACAAACAGTAATTTCTCCGCATTGCAAGGTGCAATTCTGAAATTTTTTACTTTTTCCTGCTCCTCTTAGCATGATAAAGAAGATTCAAAGAGAGTGAGATGCCAGCTCCTTTCATTCAGTCAGTAGCTTCAATCATTTCTGGACGTTTTTCAATGGCAAAAATCAATGAATATTGTAAATGCACAAACAGTAATTTCTCCGCATTGCAAGGTGCAATTCTGAAATTTTTTGCTTTTTCCTGCTCCTCTTAGCATGATAAAGAAGATTCAAAGAGAGTGAGATGCCAGCTCCTTTCATTCAGTCAGTAGCTTCAATCATTTCTGGACGTTTTTCAATGGCAAAAATCAATGAATATTGTAAATGCACAAACAGTAATTTCTCCGCATTGCAAGGTGCAATTCTGAATTTTTTTGCTTTTTCCTGCTCCTCTTAGCATGATAAAGAAGATTCAAAGAGAGTGAGATGCCAGATCCTTTCCTTCAGTCAGTAGCTTCAATCATTTCTGGTATATGAATAACATGATGTTTTTCAATGGCAAAAATCAATGAGTTTTGTAAATGCACAAACAGTAATTTCTCCGCATTGCAAGGTGCAATTCTGAAATTTTTTGCTTTTTCCTGCTCCTCTTAGCATGATAAAGAAGATTCAAAGAGAGTGAGATGCCAGCTCCTTTCATTCAGTCAGTAGCTTCAATCATTTCTGGACGTTTTTCAATGGCAAAAATCAATGAATATTGTAAATGCACAAACAGTAATTTCTCCGCATTGCAAGGTGCAATTCTGAAATTTTTTGCTTTTTCCTGCTCCTCTTAGCATGATAAAGAAGATTCAAAGAGAGTGAGATGCCAGCTCCTTTCATTCAGTCAGTAGCTTCAATCATTTCTGGACGTTTTTCAATGGCAAAAATCAATGAATATTGTAAATGCACAAACAGTAATTTCTCCGCATTGCAATGTGCAATTCTGAAATTTTTTGCTTTTTCCTGCTCCTCTTAGCATGATAAAGAAGATTCAAAGAGAGTGAGATGCCAGCTCCTTTCATTCAGTCAGTAGCTTCAAACATTTCTGGTACATGAATAACATGATGTTTTTCAATGGCAAAAATCAATGAATATTGTAAATGCACAAACAGTAATTTCTCCGCATTGCAAGGTGCAATTCTGAAATTTTTTGCTTTTTCCTGCTCCTCTTAGCATGATAAAGAAGATTCAAAGAGAGTGAGATGCCAGCTCCTTTCGTTCAGTCAGTAGCTTCAATCATTTCTGGACGTTTTTCAATGGCAAAAATCATTGAATATTATAAATGCACAAACAGTAATTTCTCCGCATTGCAAGGTGCAATTCTGAAATTTTTTACTTTTTCCTGCTCCTCTTAGCATGATAAAGAAGATTCAAAGAGAGTGAGATGCCAGCTCCTTTCATTCAGTCAGTAGCTTCAATCATTTCTGGTATATGAATAACATGATGTTTTTCAATGGCAAAAATCAATGAATATTGTAAATGCACAAACAGTAATTTCTCCGCATTGCAAGGTGCAATTCTGAAATTTTTTGCTTTTTCCTGCTCCTCTTAGCATGATAAAGAAGATTCAAAGAGAGTGAGATGCCAGCTCCTTTCATTCAGTCAGTAGCTTCAATCATTTCTGGACGTTTTTCAATGGCAAAAATCAATGAATATTGTAAATGCACAAACAGTAATTTCTCCGCATTGCAAGGTGCAATTCTGAAATTTTTTGCTTTTTCCTGGTCCTCTTAGCATGATAAACAAGATTCAAAGAGAGTGAGATGCCAGCTCCTTTCATTCAGTCAGTAGCTTCAATCATTTCTGGACGTTTTTCAATGGCAAAAATCATTGAATATTGTAAATGCACAAACAGTAATTTCTCCGCATTGCAAGGTGCAATTCTGAAATTTTTTACTTTTTCCTGCTCCTCTTAGCATGATAAAGAAGATTCAAAGAGAGTGAGATGCCAGCTCCTTTCATTCAGTCAGTAGCTTCAATCATTTCTGGTATATGAATAACATGATGTTTTTCAATGGCAAAAATCAATGAATATTGTAAATGCACAAACAGTAATTTCTCCGCATTGCAAGGTGCAATTCTGAAATTTTTTGCTTTTTCCTGCTCCTCTTAGCATGATAAAGAAGATTCAAAGAGAGTGAGATGCCAGCTCCTTTCATTCAGTCAGTAGCTTCAATCATTTCTGGACGTTTTTCAATGGCAAAAATCAATGAATATTGTAAATGCACAAACAGTAATTTCTCCGCATTGCAAGGTGCAATTCTGAAATTTTTTGCTTTTTCCTGCTCCTCTAAGCATGATAAAGAAGATTCAAAGAGAGTGAGATGCCAGATCCTTTCCTTCAGTCAGTAGCTTCAATCATTTCTGGTATATGAATAACATGATGTTTTTCAATGGCAAAAATCAATGAATTTTGTAAATGCACAAACAGTAATTTCTCCGCATTGCAAGGCGCAATTCTGAAATTTTTTGCTTTTTCCTGCTCCTCTTAGC
Source organism: Phyllobates terribilis (assembly GCF_046119375.1). Taxonomy (NCBI): domain Eukaryota; kingdom Metazoa; phylum Chordata; class Amphibia; order Anura; family Dendrobatidae; genus Phyllobates; species Phyllobates terribilis. Next base: position 18,364 of record NW_027365075.1, on the reverse strand, counting down.
ATGATAAAGAAGATTCAAAGAGAGTGAGATGCCAGCTCCTTTCATTCAGTCAGTAGCTTCAATCATTTCTGGACATTTTTCAATGGCAAAAATCAATGAATATTGTAAATGCACAAACAGTAATTTCTCCGCATTGCAAGGTGCAATTCTGAAATTTTTTGCTTTTTCCTGCTCCTCTTAGCATGATAAAGAAGATTCAAAGAGAGTGAGATGCCAGCTCCTTTCATTCAGTCAGTAGCTTCAATCATTTCTGGACGTTTTTCAATGGCAAAAATCAATGAATATTGTAAATGCACAAACAGTAATTTCTCGGCATTGCAAGGTGCAATTCTGAAATTTTTTGCTTTTTCCTGCTCCTCTTAGCATGATAAAGAAGATTCAAAGAGAGTGAGATGCCAGCTCCTTTCATTCAGTCAGTACCTTCAATCATTTCTGGACGTTTTTCAATGGCAAAAATCAATGAATATTGTAAATGCACAAACAGTAATTTCTCCGCATTGCAAGGTGCAATTCTGAAATTTTTTGCTTTTTCCTGCTCCTCTTAGCATGATAAAGAAGATTCAAAGAGAGTGAGATGCCAGCTCCTTTCATTCAGTCAGTAGCTTCAATCATTTCTGGACGTTTTTCAATGGCAAAAATCAATGAATATTGTAAATGCACAAACAGTAATTTCTCCGCATTGCAAGGTGCAATTCTGAAATTTTTTGCTTTTTCCTGCTCCTCTTAGCATGATAAAGAAGATTCAAAGAGAGTGAGATGCCAGCTCCTTTCATTCAGTCAGTAGCTTCAATCATTTCTGGACGTTTTTCAATGGCAAAAATCAATGAATATTGTAAATGCACAAACAGTAATTTCTCCGCATTGCAATGTGCAATTCTGAAATTTTTTGCTTTTTCCTGCTCCTCTTAGCATGATAAAGAAGATTCAAAGAGAGTGAGATGCCAGCTCCTTTCATTCAGTCAGTAGCTTCAAACATTTCTGGTACATGAATAACATGATGTTTTTCAATGGCAAAAATCAATGAATATTGTAAATGCACAAACAGTAATTTCTCCGCATTGCAAGGTGCAATTCTGAAATTTTTTGCTTTTTCCTGCTCCTCTTAGCATGATAAAGAAGATTCAAAGAGAGTGAGATGCCAGCTCCTTTCGTTCAGTCAGTAGCTTCAATCATTTCTGGACGTTTTTCAATGGCAAAAATCATTGAATATTATAAATGCACAAACAGTAATTTCTCCGCATTGCAAGGTGCAATTCTGAAATTTTTTACTTTTTCCTGCTCCTCTTAGCATGATAAAGAAGATTCAAAGAGAGTGAGATGCCAGCTCCTTTCATTCAGTCAGTAGCTTCAATCATTTCTGGTATATGAATAACATGATGTTTTTCAATGGCAAAAATCAATGAATATTGTAAATGCACAAACAGTAATTTCTCCGCATTGCAAGGTGCAATTCTGAAATTTTTTGCTTTTTCCTGCTCCTCTTAGCATGATAAAGAAGATTCAAAGAGAGTGAGATGCCAGCTCCTTTCATTCAGTCAGTAGCTTCAATCATTTCTGGACGTTTTTCAATGGCAAAAATCAATGAATATTGTAAATGCACAAACAGTAATTTCTCCGCATTGCAAGGTGCAATTCTGAAATTTTTTGCTTTTTCCTGGTCCTCTTAGCATGATAAACAAGATTCAAAGAGAGTGAGATGCCAGCTCCTTTCATTCAGTCAGTAGCTTCAATCATTTCTGGACGTTTTTCAATGGCAAAAATCATTGAATATTGTAAATGCACAAACAGTAATTTCTCCGCATTGCAAGGTGCAATTCTGAAATTTTTTACTTTTTCCTGCTCCTCTTAGCATGATAAAGAAGATTCAAAGAGAGTGAGATGCCAGCTCCTTTCATTCAGTCAGTAGCTTCAATCATTTCTGGTATATGAATAACATGATGTTTTTCAATGGCAAAAATCAATGAATATTGTAAATGCACAAACAGTAATTTCTCCGCATTGCAAGGTGCAATTCTGAAATTTTTTGCTTTTTCCTGCTCCTCTTAGCATGATAAAGAAGATTCAAAGAGAGTGAGATGCCAGCTCCTTTCATTCAGTCAGTAGCTTCAATCATTTCTGGACGTTTTTCAATGGCAAAAATCAATGAATATTGTAAATGCACAAACAGTAATTTCTCCGCATTGCAAGGTGCAATTCTGAAATTTTTTGCTTTTTCCTGCTCCTCTAAGCATGATAAAGAAGATTCAAAGAGAGTGAGATGCCAGATCCTTTCCTTCAGTCAGTAGCTTCAATCATTTCTGGTATATGAATAACATGATGTTTTTCAATGGCAAAAATCAATGAATTTTGTAAATGCACAAACAGTAATTTCTCCGCATTGCAAGGCGCAATTCTGAAATTTTTTGCTTTTTCCTGCTCCTCTTAGCATGATAAAGAAGATTCAAAGAGAGTGAGATGCCAGCTCCTTTCATTCAGTCAGTAGCTTCAATCATTTCTGGACATTTTTCAATGGCAAAAATCAATGAATATTGTAAATGCACAAACAGTAATTTCTCCGCATTGCAAGGTGCAATTCTGAAATTTTTTGCTTTTTCCTGCTCCTCTTAGCATGATAAAGAAGATTCAAAGAGAGTGAGATGCCAGCTCCTTTCATTCAGTCAGTAGCTTCAATCATTTCTGGACGTTTTTCAATGGCAAAAATCAATGAATATTGTAAATGCACAAACAGTAATTTCTCGGCATTGCAAGGTGCAATTCTGAAATTTTTTGCTTTTTCCTGCTCCTCTTAGCATGATAAAGAAGATTCAAAGAGAGTGAGATGCCAGCTCCTTTAATTCAGTCAGTACCTTCAATCATTTCTGGACGTTTTTCAATGGCAAAAATCAATGAATATTGTAAATGCACAAACAGTAATTTCTCCGCATTGCAAGGTGCAATTCTGAAATTTTTTGCTTTTTCCTGCTCCTCTTAGCATGATAAAGAAGATTCAAAGAGAGTGAGATGCCAGCTCCTTTCATTCAGTCAGTAGCTTCAATCATTTCTGGACGTTTTTCAATGGCAAAAATCAATGAATATTGTAAATGCACAAACTGTAATTTCTCCGCATTGCAAGGTGCAATTCTGAAATTTTTTGCTTTTTCCTGCTCCTCTTAGCATGATAAAGAAGATTCAAAGAGAGTGAGATGCCAGCTCCTTTCATTCAGTCAGTAGCTTCAATCATTTCTTGTATATGAATAACATGATGTTTTTCAATAGCAAAAATCAATGAATATTGTAAATGCACAAACAGTAATTTCTCCGCATTGCAAGGTGCAATTCTGAAATTTTTTGCTTTTTCCTGCTCCTCTTAGCATGATAAAGAAGATTCAAAGAGAGTGAGATGCCAGCTCCTTTCATTCAGTCAGTAGCTTCAATCATTTCTGGACGTTTTTCAATGGCAAAAATCAATGAATATTGTAAATGCACAAACAGTAATTTCTCCACATTGCAAGGTGCAATTCTGAAATTTTTTACTTTTTCCTGCTCCTCTTAGCATGATAAAGAAGATTCAAAGAGAGTGAGATGCCAGCTCCTTTCATTCAGTCAGTAGCTTCAATCATTTCTGGTATATGAATAACATGATGTTTTTCAATCGCAAAAATCAATGAATATTGTAAATGCACAAACAGTAATTTCTCCGCATTGCAAGGTGCAATTCTGAAATTTTTTGCTTTTTCCTGCTCCTCTTAGCATGATAAAGAAGATTCAAAGAGAGTGAGATGCCAGCTCCTTTCATTCAGTCAGTAGCTTCAATCATTTCTGGTATATGAATAACATGATGTTTTTCAATAGCAAAAATCAATGAATATTGTAAATGCACAAACAGTAATTTCTCTGCATTGCAAGGTGCAATTCTGAAATTTTTTGCTTTTTCCTGCTCCTCTTAGCATGATAAAGAAGATTCAAAGAGAGTGAGATGCCAGCTCCTTTCATTCAGTCAGTAGCTTCAATCATTTCTGGACGTTTTTCAATGGCAAAAATCAATGAATATTGTAAATGCACAAACAGTAATTTCTCCGCATTGCAAGGTGCAATTCTGAAATTTTTTACTTTTTCCTGCTCCTCTTAGCATGATAAAGAAGATTCAAAGAGAGTGAGATGCCAGCTCCTTTCATTCAGTCAGTAGCTTCAATCATTTCTGGTATATGAATAACATGATGTTTTTCAATCGCAAAAATCAATGAATATTGTAAATGCACAAACAGTAATTTCTCCGCATTGCAAGGTGCAATTCTGAAATTTTTTGCTTTTTCCTGCTCCTCTTAGCATGATAAAGAAGATTCAAAGAGAGTGAGATGCCAGCTCCTTTCATTCAGTCAGTAGCTTCAATCATTTCTGGACGTTTTTCAATGGCAAAAATCAATGAATATTGTAAATGCACAAACAGTAATTTCTCCGCATTGCAAGGTGCAATTCTGAAATTCTTTGCTTTTTCCTGCTCCTCTAAGCATGATAAAGAAGATTCAAAGAGAGTGAGATGCCAGATCCTTTCCTTCAGTCAGTAGCTTCAATCATTTCTGGTATATGAATAACATGATGTTTTTCAATGGCAAAAATCAATGAATTTTGTAAATGCACAAACAGTAATTTCTCCGCATTGCAAGGCGCAATTCTGAAATTTTTTACTTTTTCCTGCTCCTCTTAGCATGATAAAGAAGATTCAAAGAGAGTGAGATGCCAGCTCCTTTCATTCAGTCAGTAGCTTCAATCATTTCTGGTATATGAATAACATGATGTTTTTCAATGGCAAAAAGCAATGAATATTGTAAATGCACAAACAGTAATTTCTCCGCATTGCAAGGTGCAATTCTGAAATTTTTTGCTTTTTCCTGCTCCTCTTAGCATGATAAAGAAGATTCAAAGAGAGTGAGATGCCAGCTCCTTTCATTCAGTCAGTAGCTTCAATCATTTCTGGACGTTTTTCAATGGCAAAAATCAATGAATATTGTAAATGCACAAACAGTAATTTCTCCGCATTGCAAGGTGCAATTCTGAAATTTTTTGCTTTTTCCTGCTCCTCTTAGCATGATAAAGAAGATTCAAAGAGAGTGAGATGCCAGCTCCTTTCATTCAGTCAGTAGCTTTAATCATTTCTGGACGTTTTTCAATGGCAAAAATCATTGAATATTGTAAATGCACAATCAGTAATTTCTCCGCATTGCAAGGTGCAATTCTGAAATTTTTTACTTTTTCCTGCTCCTCTTAGCATGATAAAGAAGATTCAAAGAGAGTGAGATGCCAGCTCCTTTCATTCAGTCAGTAGCTTCAATCATTTCTGGTATATGAATAACATGATGTTTTTCAATCGCAAAATTCAATGAATATTGTAAATGCACAAACAGTAATTTCTCCGCATTGCAAGGTGCAATTCTGAAATTTTTTGCTTTTTCCTGCTCCTCTTAGCATGATAAAGAAGATTCAAAGAGAGTGAGATGCCAGCTCCTTTCATTCAGTCAGTAGCTTCAATCATTTCTGGACGTTTTTCAATGGCAAAAACCAATGAATATTGTAAATGCACAAACAGTAATTTCTCCGCATTGCAAGGTGCAATTCTGAAACTTTTTGCTTTTTCCTGCTCCTCTTAGCATGATAAAGAAGATTCAAAGAGAGTGAGATGCCAGATCCTTTCCTTCAGTCAGTAGCCTTCAAACATTTCTGGTATATGAAAAACATGTTTTTCAATGGCAAAAATCAATGAATATTGTAAATGCACAAACAGTAATATCTCCACATTGCAAGGTGCAATTCTGAAATTTTTTGCTTTTTCCTGCTAATCCTAGCATGATAAAGAAGATTCAAAGAGAGTGAGATGCCAGCTCCTTTCATTCAGTCAGTAGCTTCAAACATTTCTGGTATATGAAAAACATGTTTTTCAATGGCAAAAATCAATGAATATTGTAAATGCACAAACAGTAATATCTCCACATTGCACGGTGCAATTCTGAAATTTTTAGCTTTTTCCTGTTAATCCTAGCATGATAAAGAAGATTCAAAGAGAGTGAGATGCCAGCTCCTTTCATTTAGTCAGTAGCTTCAAACATTTCTGGTATATGAAAAACATGTTTTTCAATGGCAAAAATCAATGAATATTGTAAATGCACAAACAGTAATATCTCCACATTGCAAGGTGCAATTCTGAAATTTTTTGCTTTTTCCTGTTAATCCTAGCATGATAAAGAAGATTCAAAGAGAGTGAGATGCCAGCTCCTTTCATTCAGTCAGTAGCTTCAAACATTTCTGGTATATGAAAAACATGTTTTTCAATGGCAAAAATCAATGAATATTGTAAATGCACAAACAGTAATATCTCCACATTGCAAGGTGCAATTCTGAAATTTTTTGCTTTTTCCTGCTAATCCTAGCATGATAAAGAAGATTCAAAGAGAGTGAGATGCCAGCTCCTTTCATTCAGTCAGTAGCTTCAAACATTTCTGGTATATGAAAAACATGTTTTTCAATGGCAAAAATCAATGAATATTGTAAATGCACAAACAGTAATATCTCCACATTGCACGGTGCAATTCTGAAATTTTTAGCTTTTTCCTGTTAATCCTAGCATGATAAAGAAGATTCAAAGAGAGTGAGATGCCAGCTCCTTTCATTCAGTCAGTAGCTTCAAACATTTCTGGTATATGAAAAACATGTTTTTCAATGGCAAAAATCAATGAATATTGTAAATGCACAAACAGTAATATCTCCACATTGCAAGGTGCAATTCTGAAATTTTTTGCTTTTTCCTGCTAATCCTAGCATGATAAAGAAGATTCAAAGAGAGTGAGATGCCAGCTCCTTTCATTCAGTCAGTAGCTTCAAACATTTCTGGTATATGAAAAACATGTTTTTCAATGGCAAAAATCAATGAATATTGTAAATGCACAAACAGTAATATCTCCACATTGCACGGTGCAATTCTGAAATTTTTAGCTTTTTCCTGTTAATCCTAGCATGATAAAGAAGATTCAAAGAGAGTGAGATGCCAGCTCCTTTCATTCAGTCAGTAGCTTCAAACATTTCTGGTATATGAAAAACATGTTTTTCAATGGCAAAAATCAATGAATATTGTAAATGCACAAACAGTAATATCTACACATTGCAAGGTGCAATTCTGAAATTTTTTGCTTTTTCCTGTTAATCCTAGCATGATAAAGAAGATGCAAAGAGAGTGAGATGCCAGCTCCTTTCATTCAGTCAGTAGCTTCAAACATTTCTGGTATATGAAAAACATGTTTTTCAATGGCAAAAATCAATGAATATTGTAAATGCACAAACAGTAATATCTCCACATTGCAAGGTGCAATTCTGAAATTTTTTGCTTTTTCCTGCTAATCCTAGCATGATAAAGAAGATTCAAAGAGAGTGAGATGCCAGCTCCTTTCATTCAGTCAGTAGCTTCAAACATTTCTGGTATATGAAAAACATGTTTTTCAATGGCAAAAATCAATGAATATTGTAAATGCACAAACAGTAATATCTCCACATTGCACGGTGCAATTCTGAAATTTTTAGCTTTTTCCTGTTAATCCTTGCATGATAAAGAAGATTCAAAGAGAGTGAGATGCCAGCTCCTTTCATTCAGTCAGTAGCTTCAAACATTTCTGGTATATGAAAAACATGTTTTTCAATGGCAAAAATCAATGAATATTGTAAATGCACAAACAGTAATATCTCCACATTGCAAGGTGCAATTCTGAAATTTTTTGCTTTTTCCTGCTAATCCTAGCATGATAAAGAAGATTCAAAGAGAGTGAGATGCCAGCTCCTTTCATTCAGTCAGTAGCTTCAAACATTTCTGGTATATGAAAAACATGTTTTTCAATGGCAAAAATCAATGAATATTGTAAATGCACAAACAGTAATATCTCCACATTGCACGGTGCAATTCTGAAATTTTTAGCTTTTTCCTGTTAATCCTAGCATGATAAAGAAGATTCAAAGAGAGTGAGATGCCAGCTCCTTTCATTCAGTCAGTAGCTTCAAACATTTCTGGTATATGAAAAACATGTTTTTCAATGGCAAAAATCAATGAATATTGTAAATGCACAAACAGTAATATCTCCACATTGCAAGGTGCAATTCTGAAATTTTTTGCTTTTTCCTGTTAATCCTAGCATGATAAAGAAGATTCAAAGAGAGTGAGATGCCAGCTCCTTTCATTCAGTCAGTAGCTTCAAACATTTCTGGTATATGAAAAACATGTTTTTCAATGGCAAAAATCAATGAATATTGTAAATGCACAAACAGTAATATCTCCACATTGCAAGGTGCAATTCTGAAATTTTTTGCTTTTTCCTGCTAATCCTAGCATGATAAAGAAGATTCAAAGAGAGTGAGATGCCAGCTCCTTTCATTCAGTCAGTAGCTTCAAACATTTCTGGTATATGAAAAACATGTTTTTCAATGGCAAAAATCAATGAATATTGTAAATGCACAAACAGTAATATCTCCACATTGCACGGTGCAATTCTGAAATTTTTAGCTTTTTCCTGTTAATCCTAGCATGATAAAGAAGATTCAAAGAGAGTGAGATGCCAGCTCCTTTCATTCAGTCAGTAGCTTCAAACATTTCTGGTATATGAAAAACATGTTTTTCAATGGCAAAAATCAATGAATATTGTAAATGCACAAACAGTAATATCTCCACATTGCAAGGTGCAATTCTGAAATTTTTTGCTTTTTCCTGCTAATCCTAGCATGATAAAGAAGATTCAAAGAGAGTGAGATGCCAGCTCCTTTCATTCAGTCAGTAGCTTCAAACATTTCTGGTATATGAAAAACATGTTTTTCAATGGCAAAAATCAATGAATATTGTAAATGCACAAACAGTAATATCTCCACATTGCACGGTGCAATTCTGAAATTTTTAGCTTTTTCCTGTTAATCCTAGCATGATAAAGAAGATTCAAAGAGAGTGAGATGCCAGCTCCTTTCATTCAGTCAGTAGCTTCAAACATTTCTGGTATATGAAAAACATGTTTTTCAATGGCAAAAATCAATGAATATTGTAAATGCACAAACAGTAATATCTCCACATTGCAAGGTGCAATTCTGAAATTTTTTGCTTTTTCCTGTTAATCCTAGCATGATAAAGAAGATTCAAAGAGAGTGAGATGCCAGCTCCTTTCATTCAGTCAGTAGCTTCAAACATTTCTGGTATATGAAAAACATGTTTTTCAATGGCAAAAATCAATGAATATTGTAAATGCACAAACAGTAATATCTCCACATTGCAAGGTGCAATTCTGAAATTTTTTGCTTTTTCCTGCTAATCCTAGCATGATAAAGAAGATTCAAAGAGAGTGAGATGCCAGCTCCTTTCATTCAGTCAGTAGCTTCAAACATTTCTGGTATATGAAAAACATGTTTTTCAATGGCAAAAATCAATGAATATTGTAAATGCACAAACAGTAATATCTCCACATTGCACGGTGCAATTCTGAAATTTTTAGCTTTTTCCTGTTAATCCTAGCATGATAAAGAAGATTCAAAGAGAGTGAGATGCCAGCTCCTTTCATTCAGTCAGTAGCTTCAAACATTTCTGGTATATGAAAAACATGTTTTTCAATGGCAAAAATCAATGAATATTGTAAATGCACAAACAGTAATATCTCCACATTGCAAGGTGCAATTCTGAAATTTTTTGCTTTTTCCTGCTAATCCTAGCATGATAAAGAAGATTCAAAGAGAGTGAGATGCCAGCTCCTTTCATTCAGTCAGTAGCTTCAAACATTTCTGGTATATGAAAAACATGTTTTTCAATGGCAAAAATCAATGAATATTGTAAATGCACAAACAGTAATATCTCCACATTGCACGGTGTAATTCTGAAATTTTTAGCTTTTTCCTGTTAATCCTAGCATGATAAAGAAGATTCAAAGAGAGTGAGATGCCAGCTCCTTTCATTCAGTCAGTAGCTTCAAACATTTCTGGTATATGAAAAACATGTTTTTCAATGGCAAAAATCAATGAATATTGTAAATGCACAAACAGTAATATCTCCACATTGCAAGGTGCAATTCTGAAATTTTTTGCTTTTTCCTGTTAATCCTAGCATGATAAAGAAGATTCAAAGAGAGTGAGATGCCAGCTCCTTTCATTCAGTCAGTAGCTTCAAACATTTCTGGTATATGAAAAACATGTTTTTCAATGGCAAAAATCAATGAATATTGTAAATGCACAAACAGTAATATCTCCACATTGCAAGGTGCAATTCTGAAATTTTTTGCTTTTTCCTGCTAATCCTAGCATGATAAAGAAGATTCAAAGAGAGTGAGATGCCAGCTCCTTTCATTCAGTCAGTAGCTTCAAACATTTCTGGTATATGAAAAACATGTTTTTCAATGGCAAAAATCAATGAATATTGTAAATGCACAAACAGTAATATCTCCACATTGCACGGTGCAATTCTGAAATTTTTAGCTTTTTCCTGTTAATCCTAGCATGATAAAGAAGATTCAAAGAGAGTGAGATGCCAGCTCCTTTCAATCAGTCAGTAGCTTCAAACATTTCTGGTATATGAAAAACATGTTTTTCAATGGCAAAAATCAATGAATATTGTAAATGCACAAACAGTAATATCTCCACATTGCACGGTGCAATTCTGAAATTTTTAGCTTTTTCCTGTTAATCCTAGCATGATAAAGAAGATTCAAAGAGAGTGAGATGCCAGCTCCTTTCATTCAGTCAGTAGCTTCAAACATTTCTGGTATATGAAAAACGTTTTTCAATGGCAAAAATCAATGAATATTGTAAATGCACAAACAGTAATATCTCCACATTGCAAGGTGCAATTCTGAAATTTTTTGCTTTTTCCTGTTAATCCTAGCATGATAAAGAAGATTCAAAGAGAGTGAGATGCCAGCTCCTTTCATTCAGTCAGTAGCTTCAAACATTTCTGGTATATGAAAAACATGTTTTTCAATGGCAAAAATCAATGAATATTGTAAATGCACAAACAGTAATATCTCCACATTGCAAGGTGCAATTCTGAAATTTTTTGCTTTTTCCTGCTAATCCTAGCATGATAAAGAAGATTCAAAGAGAGTGAGATGCCAGCTCCTTTCATTCAGTCAGTAGCTTCAAACATTTCTGGTATATGAAAAACATATTTTTCAATGGCAAAAATCAATGAATATTGTAAATGCACAAACAGTAATATCTCCACATTGCACGGTGCAATTCTGAAATTTTTAGCTTTTTCCTGTTAATCCTAGCATGATAAAGAAGATTCAAAGAGAGTGAGATGCCAGCTCCTTTCATTCAGTCAGTAGCTTCAAACATTTCTGGTATATGAAAAACATGTTTTTCAATGGCAAAAATCAATGAATATTGTAAATGCACAAACAGTAATATCTCCACATTGCAAGGTGCAATTCTGAAATTTTTTGCTTTTTCCTGCTAATCCTAGCATGATAAAGAAGATTCAAAGAGAGTGAGATGCCAGCTCCTTTCATTCAGTCAGTAGCTTCAAACATTTCTGGTATATGAAAAACATGTTTTTCAATGGCAAAAATCAATGAATATTGTAAATGCACAAACAGTAATATCTCCACATTGCACGGTGCAATTCTGACATTTTTAGCTTTTTCCTGTTAATCCTAGCATGATAAAGAAGATTCAAAGAGAGTGAGATGCCAGCTCCTTTCATTCAGTCAGTAGCTTCAAACATTTCTGGTATATGAAAAACATGTTTTTCAATGGCAAAAATCAATGAATATTGTAAATGCACAAACAGTAATATCTCCACATTGCAAGGTGCAATTCTGAAATTTTTTGCTTTTTCCTGCTAATCCTAGCATGATAAAGAAGATTCAAAGAGAGTGAGATGCCAGCTCCTTTCATTCAGTCAGTAGCTTCAAACATTTCTGGTATATGAAAAACATGTTTTTCAATGGCAAAAATCAATGAATATTGTAAATGCACAAACAGTAATATCTCCACATTGCACGGTGCAATTCTGAAATTTTTAGCTTTTTCCTGTTAATCCTAGCATGATAAAGAAGATTCAAAGAGAGTGAGATGCCAGCTCCTTTCATTCAGTCAGTAGCTTCAAACATTTCTGGTATATGAAAAACATGTTTTTCAATGGCAAAAATCAATGAATATTGTAAATGCACAAACAGTAATATCTCCACATTGCAAGGTGCAATTCTGAAATTTTTTGCTTTTTCCTGTTAATCCTAGCATGATAAGGAAGATTCAAAGAGAGTGAGATGCCAGCTCCTTTCATTCAGTCAGTAGCTTCAAACATTTCTGGTATATGAAAAACATGTTTTTCAATGGCAAAAATCAATGAATATTGTAAATGCACAAACAGTAATATCTCCACATTGCACGGTGCAATTCTGAAATTTTTAGCTTTTTCCTGTTAATCCTAGCATGATAAAGAAGATTCAAAGAGAGTGAGATGCCAGCTCCTTTCATTCAGTCAGTAGCTTCAAACATTTCTGGTATATGAAAAACATGTTTTTCAATGGCAAAAATCAATGAATATTGTAAATGCACAAACAGTAATATCTCCACATTGCAAGGTGCAATTCTGAAATTTTTTGCTTTTTCCTGCTAATCCTAGCATGATAAAGAAGATTCAAAGAGAGTGAGATGCCAGCTCCTTTCATTCAGTCAGTAGCTTCAAACATTTCTGGTATATGAAAAACATGTTTTTCAATGGCAAAAATCAATGAATATTGTAAATGCACAAACAGTAATATCTCCACATTGCACGGTGCAATTCTGAAATTTTTAGCTTTTTCCTGTTAATCCTAGCATGATAAGGAAGATTCAAAGAGAGTGAGATGCCAGCTCCTTTCATTCAGTCAGTAGCTTCAAACATTTCTGGTATATGAAAAACATGTTTTTCAATGGCAAAAATCAATGAATATTGTAAATGCACAAACAGTAATATCTCCACATTGCAAGGTGCAATTCTGAAATTTTTTGCTTTTTCCTGTTAATCCTAGCATGATAAAGAAGATTCAAAGAGAGTGAGATGCCAGCTCCTTTCATTCAGTCAGTAGCTTCAAACATTTCTGGTATATGAAAAACATGTTTTTCAATGGCAAAAATCAATGAATATTGTAAATGCACAAACAGTAATATCTCCACATTGCAAGGTGCAATTCTGAAATTTTTTGCTTTTTCCTGCTAATCCTAGCATGATAAAGAAGATTCAAAGAGAGTGAGATGCCAGCTCCTTTCATTCAGTCAGTAGCTTCAAACATTTCTGGTATATGAAAAACATGTTTTTCAATGGCAAAAATCAATGAATATTGTAAATGCACAAACAGTAATATCTCCACATTGCACGGTGCAATTCTGAAATTTTTAGCTTTTTCCTGTTAATCCTAGCATGATAAAGAAGATTCAAAGAGAGTGAGATGCCAGCTCCTTTCATTCAGTCAGTAGCTTCAAACATTTCTGGTATATGAAAAACATGTTTTTCAATGGCAAAAATCAATGAATATTGTAAATGCACAAACAGTAATATCTCCACATTGCAAGGTGCAATTCTGAAATTTTTTGCTTTTTCCTGCTAATCCTAGCATGATAAAGAAGATTCAAAGAGAGTGAGATGCCAGCTCCTTTCATTCAGTCAGTAGCTTCAAACATTTCTGGTATATGAAAAACATGTTTTTCAATGGCAAAAATCAATGAATATTGTAAATGCACAAACAGTAATATCTCCACATTGCAAGGTGCAATTCTGAAATTTTTTGCTTTTTCCTGTTAATCCTAGCATGATAAAGAAGATTCAAAGAGAGTGAGATGCCAGCTCCTTTCATTCAGTCAGTAGCTTCAAACATTTCTGGTATATGAAAAACATGTTTTTCAATGGCAAAAATCAATGAATATTGTAAATGCACAAACAGTAATATCTCCACATTGCAAGGTGCAATTCTGAAATTTTTTGCTTTTTCCTGCTAATCCTAGCATGATAAAGAAGATTCAAAGAGAGTGAGATGCCAGCTCCTTTCATTCAGTCAGTAGCTTCAAACATTTCTGGTATATGAAAAACATGTTTTTCAATGGCAAAAATCAATGAATATTGTAAATGCACAAACAGTAATATCTCCACATTGCACGGTGCAATTCTGAAATTTTTAGCTTTTTCCTGTTAATCCTAGCATGATAAAGAAGATTCAAAGAGAGTGAGATGCCAGCTCCTTTCAATCAGTCAGTAGCTTCAAACATTTCTGGTATATGAAAAACATGTTTTTCAATGGCAAAAATCAATGAATATTGTAAATGCACAAACAGTAATATCTCCACATTGCACGGTGCAATTCTGAAATTTTTAGCTTTTTCCTGTTAATCCTAGCATGATAAAGAAGATTCAAAGAGAGTGAGATGCCAGCTCCTTTCCTTCAGTCAGTAGCTTCAAACATTTCTGGTATATGAAAAACGTTTTTCAATGGCAAAAATCAATGAATATTGTAAATGCACAAACAGTAATATCTCCACATTGCAAGGTGCAATTCTGAAATTTTTTGCTTTTTCCTGTTAATCCTAGCATGATAAAGAAGATTCAAAGAGAGTGAGATGCAAGCTCCTTTCATTCAGTCAGTAGCTTCAAACATTTCTGGTATATGAAAAACATGTTTTTCAATGGCAAAAATCAATGAATATTGTAAATGCACAAACAGTAATATCTCCACATTGCAAGGTGCAATTCTGAAATTTTTTGCTTTTTCCTGCTAATCCTAGCATGATAAAGAAGATTCAAAGAGAGTGAGATGCCAGCTCCTTTCATTCAGTCAGTAGCTTCAAACATTTCTGGTATATGAAAAACATGTTTTTCAATGGCAAAAATCAATGAATATTGTAAATGCACAAACAGTAATATCTCCACATTGCAAGGTGCAATTCTGAAATTTTTTGCTTTTTCCTGTTAATCCTAGCATGATAAAGAAGATTCAAAGAGAGTGAGATGCCAGCTCCTTTCATTCAGTCAGTAGCTTCAAACATTTCTGGTATATGAAAAACATGTTTTTCAATGGCAAAAATCAATGAATATTGTAAATGCACAAACAGTAATATCTCCACATTGCAAGGTGCAATTCTGAAATTTTTTGCTTTTTCCTGCTAATCCTAGCATGATAAAGAAGATTCAAAGAGAGTGAGATGCCAGCTCCTTTCATTCAGTCAGTAGCTTCAAACATTTCTGGTATATGAAAAACATGTTTTTCAATGGCAAAAATCAATGAATATTGTAAATGCACAAACAGTAATATCTCCACATTGCAAGGTGCAATTCTGAAATTTTTTGCTTTTTCCTGTTAATCCTAGCATGATAAAGAAGATTCAAAGAGAGTGAGATGCCAGCTCCTTTCATTCAGTCAGTAGCTTCAAACATTTCTGGTATATGAAAAACATGTTTTTCAATGGCAAAAATCAATGAATATTGTAAATGCACAAACAGTAATATCTCCACATTGCAAGGTGCAATTCTGAAATTTTTTGCTTTTTCCTGCTAATCCTAGCATGATAAAGAAGATTCAAAGAGAGTGAGATGCCAGCTCCTTTCATTCAGTCAGTAGCTTCAAACATTTCTGGTATATGAAAAACATGTTTTTCAATGGCAAAAATCAATGAATATTGTAAATGCACAAACAGTAATATCTCCACATTGCACGGTGCAATTCTGAAATTTTTAGCTTTTTCCTGTTAATCCTAGCATGATAAAGAAGATTCAAAGAGAGTGAGATGCCAGCTCCTTTCAATCAGTCAGTAGCTTCAAACATTTCTGGTATATGAAAAACATGTTTTTCAATGGCAAAAATCAATGAATATTGTAAATGCACAAACAGTAATATCTCCACATTGCACGGTGCAATTCTGAAATTTTTTAGCTTTTTCCTGTTAATCCTAGCATGATAAAGAAGATTCAAAGAGAGTGAGATGCCAGCTCCTTTCATTCAGTCAGTAGCTTCAAACATTTCTGGTATATGAAAAACGTTTTTCAATGGCAAAAATCAATGAATATTGTAAATGCACAAACAGTAATATCTCCACATTGCAAGGTGCAATTCTGAAATTTTTTTGCTTTTTCCTGTTAATCCTAGCATGATAAAGAAGATTCAAAGAGAGTGAGATGCAAGCTCCTTTCATTCAGTCAGTAGCTTCAAACATTTCTGGTATATGAAAAACATGTTTTTCAATGGCAAAAATCAATGAATATTGTAAATGCACAAACAGTAATATCTCCACATTGCAAGGTGCAATTCTGAAATTTTTTGCTTTTTCCTGCTAATCCTAGCATGATAAAGAAGATTCAAAGAGAGTGAGATGCCAGCTCCTTTCATTCAGTCAGTAGCTTCAAACATTTCTGGTATATGAAAAACATATTTTTCAATGGCAAAAATCAATGAATATTGTAAATGCACAAACAGTAATATCTCCACATTGCACGGTGCAATTCTGAAATTTTTAGCTTTTTCCTGTTAATCCTAGCATGATAAAGAAGATTCAAAGAGAGTGAGATGCCAGCTCCTTTCATTCAGTCAGTAGCTTCAAACATTTCTGGTATATGAAAAACATGTTTTTCAATGGCAAAAATCAATGAATATTGTAAATGCACAAACAGTAATATCTCCACATTGCAAGGTGCAATTCTGAAATTTTTTGCTTTTTCCTGCTAATCCTAGCATGATAAAGAAGATTCAAAGAGAGTGAGATGCCAGCTCCTTTCATTCAGTCAGTAGCTTCAAACATTTCTGGTATATGAAAAACATGTTTTTCAATGGCAAAAATCAATGAATATTGTAAATGCACAAACAGTAATATCTCCACATTGCAAGGTGCAATTCTGAAATTTTTTGCTTTTTCCTGCTAATCCTAGCATGATAAAGAAGATTCAAAGAGAGTGAGATGCCAGCTCCTTTCATTCAGTCAGTAGCTTCAAACATTTCTGGTATATGAAAAACATGTTTTTCAATGGCAAAAATCAATGAATATTGTAAATGCACAAACAGTAATATCTCCACATTGCACGGTGCAATTCTGAAATTTTTAGCTTTTCCTGTTATGATAAAGAAGATTCAAAGAGAGTGAGATGCCAGCTCCTTTCATTCAGTCAGTAGCTTCAAACATTTCTGGTATATGAAAAACATGTTTTTCAATGGCAAAAATCAATGAATATTGTAAATGCACAAACAGTAATATCTCCACATTGCAAGGTGCAATTCTGAAATTTTTTGCTTTTTCCTGTTAATCCTAGCATGATACGGAAGATTCAAAGAGAGTGAGATGCCAGCTCCTTTCATTCAGTCAGTAGCTTCAAACATTTCTGGTATATGAAAAACATGTTTTTCAATGGCAAAAATCAATGAATATTGTAAATGCACAAACAGTAATATCTCCACATTGCAAGGTGCAATTCTGAAATTTTTTGCTTTTTCCTGCTAATCCTAGCATGATAAAGAAGATTCAAAGAGAGTGAGATGCCAGCTCCTTTCATTCAGTCAGTAGCTTCAAACATTTCTGGTATATGAAAAACATGTTTTTCAATGGCAAAAATCAATGAATATTGTAAATGCACAAACAGTAATATCTCCACATTGCACGGTGCAATTCTGAAATTTTTAGCTTTTTCTGTTAATCCTAGCATGATAAAGAAGATTCAAAGAGAGTGAGATGCCAGCTCCTTTCATTCAGTCAGTAGCTTCAAACATTTCTGGTATATGAAAAACATGTTTTTCAATGGCAAAAATCAATGAATATTGTAAATGCACAAACAGTAATATCTCCACATTGCAAGGTGCAATTCTGAAAATTTTTTGCTTTTTCCTGCTAATCCTAGCATGATAAAGAAGATTCAAAGAGAGTGAGATGCCAGCTCCTTTCATTCAGTCAGTAGCTTCAAACATTTCTGGTATATGAAAAACATGTTTTTCAATGGCAAAAATCAATGAATATTGTAAATGCACAAACAGTAATATCTTCCCACATTGCACGGTGCAATTCTGAAATTTTTAGCTTTTTCCTGTTAATCCTAGCATGATAAAGAAGATTCAAAGAGAGTGAGATGCCAGCTCCTTTCATTCAGTCAGTAGCTTCAAACATTTCTGGTATATGAAAAACATGTTTTTCAATGGCAAAAATCAATGAATATTGTAAATGCACAAACAGTAATATCTCCACATTGCAAGGTGCAATTCTGAAATTTTTTGCTTTTTCCTGTTAATCCTAGCATGATAAAGAAGATTCAAAGAGAGTGAGATGCCAGCTCCTTTCATTCAGTCAGTAGCTTCAAACATTTCTGGTATATGAAAAACATGTTTTTTCAATGGCAAAAATCAATGAATATTGTAAATGCACAAACAGTAATATC